>NC_140992.1:11991540-12131967 GCF_052327205.1 Somniosus microcephalus
CCCCTCACTCAAGCTCCTGATCTCCCTCCTCCCCTCCTCAGGCTCCTGATCCCCCTCTCCCCTCTCTCAGGCTCCTGATCCCCCTCTCCCCTCTCTCAGGTTCCTGATCCCCCTCTCTCGGACTCCTGATCCCCCTCTCCCCTCTCTCGGGCTCCTGATCCCTCTCTCCCCTCTCTCGGACTCCTGATCCCCCTCTCCCCTCTCTTGGGCTCCTGATCCCCCTCTCCCCTCTCTCGGACTGCTGATCCCCCTCTCCCCTCTCTCGGGCTCCTGATCCCTCTCTCCCCTCTCTCGGGCTCCTGATCCCCCTCTCCCCTTTCTCGGGCTCCTGATCCCCCTCTCCCCTCTCTCGGGCTCCTGATCCCCCTCTCCCCTCTCTCGGGCTCCTGATCCCCCTCTCCCCTCACTCAAGCTCCTGATCCCCCTCTCCCCTCTCTCGGACTCCTGATCCCCCTCTCCCCTCCCTCAGGCTCCTGATCCCCCTCTCCCCTCTCTCAGGCTCCTTATCCCCCTTTCCTCTCATCTCAGGCTCCTGATCCCCCTCTCCCCTCTCTCGGGCTCCTGATCCCCCTCTCCCCTTTCTCGGGTTCCTGGTCCCCCTCTCCCCTTTCTCGGGCTCCTGATCCCTCTCTCTGCTCTCTCGGACTCCCGATCCCCCTCTCCCCTCTCTCGGACTCCTGATCCCCCTCTCCCCTCACTCAAGCTCCTGATCCCCCTCTCCCCTCTCTCGGACTCCTGATCCCCCTCTCCCCTCCCTCAGGCTCCTGATCCCCCCCTCCCCTCCCTCAAGCTCCTGATCCCCCTCTCCCCTCCCTCAGGCTCCTGATCCCCCTCTCCCCTCCCTCAAGCTCCCGATCCCCCTCTCCCCTCCGTCAGGCTCCTGATCCCCCTCTCCCCTCTCTCTGACTCCTGATCCCCCTCTCCCCTCTCTCGGACTCCTGATCCCCCTCTCCCCTCACTCAAGCTCCTGATCCCCCTCTCTCCTCTCTCGGACTCCTGATCCCCCTCTCCCCTCACTCAAGCTCCTGATCCCCCTCTCCCCTCCCTCAGGCTCCTGATCCCCTCTCCCCTCTCTCGGACTCCTGATCCCCCTCTCCCCTCCCTCAGGCTCCTGATCCCCCTCTCCGCTCTCTCGGACTCCTGATCCCCCTCTCCCCTCTCGCGGACTCCTGATCCCCCTCTCCCTTCTCTCGGACTCCTGATCCCCCTCTCCCCTCACTCAAGCTCCTGATCCCCCTCTCCCCTCCCTCAGGCTCCTGATCCCCTCTCCCCTCTCTCGGACTCCTGATCCCCCTCTCCGCTCTCTCGGACTCCTGATCCCCCTCTCCCCTCTCTCGGACTCCTGATCCCCCTCTCCCCTCTCTCGGACTCCTGATCCCCCTCTCCCTTCTCTCGGACTCCTGATCCCCCTCTCCCCTCACTCAAGCTCCTGATCTCCCTCTCCCCTCCCTCAGGCTCCTGATCCCCCTCTCCCCTCTCTCAGGCTCCTGATCCCCCTCTCCCCTCTCTCGGACTCCTGATCCCCCTCTCCCCTCACTCAAGCTCCTGATCTCCCTCTCCCCTCCCTCAGGCTCCTGATCCCCCTCTCCCCTCTCTCAGGTTCCTGATCCCCCTCTCCCCTCTCTCAGACTCCTGATCCCCCTCTCCCCTCTCTCGGACTCCTGATCCCCCTCTCCCCTCTCTCGGGCTCCTGATCCCTCTCTCCCCTCTCTCGGACTCCTGATCCCCCTCTCCCCTCTCTCGGGCTCCTGATCCCCCTCTCCCCTTTCTCGGGCTCCTGATCCCCATTTCCCCTCTCTCGTGCTCCTGATCCCCCTCTCCCCTCTCTCGGGCTCCTGATCCCCCTCTCCCCTCTCTCGGACTCCCAATCCCCCTCTCCCCTCTCTCGGGCTCCTGATCCCCCTCTCCCCTCTCTCAGGCTCCTGATCCCCCTCTCCCCTCTCTCAGGTTCCTGATCCCCCTCTTCCCTCTCTCAGGCTCCTGATCCCCTCTCCCCTCTCTCGGACTCCTGATCCCCCTCTCCGCTCTCTCGGACTCCTGATCCCCCTCTCCCCTCTCTCGGACTCCTGATCCCCCTCTCCCCACACTCAAGCTCCTGATCTCCCTCTCCCCTCCCTCAGGCTCCTGATCCCCCTCTCCCCTCTCTCAGGCTCCTGATCCCCCTCTCCCCTCTCTCAGGTTCCTGATCCCCTTCTCCCCTCTCTCAGACTCCTGATCCCCCTCTCTCGGACTCCTGATCCCCCTCTCCCCTCTCTCGGGCTCCTGATCCCCCTCTCCCCTTTCTCGGGCTCCTGATCCCCCTCTCCCCTCTCTCGGGCTCCTGATCCCCCTCTCCCCTTTCTCGGGCTCCTGATCCCCCTCTCCCCTCTCTCGGGCTCCTGATCCCCCTCTCCCCTCTCTCGGGCTCCTGATCCCCCTCTCCCCTCCCTCAGGCTCCTGATCCCCCTCTCCCCTCCCTCAAGCTCCTGATCCCCCTCTCCGCTCCCTCAGGCTCCTGATCCCCCTCTCCCCTCCCTCAAGCTCCCGATCCCCCTCTCCCCTCCCTCAGGCTCCTGATCCCCCTCTCCCCTCTCTCTGACTCCTGATCACCCTCTCCCCTCTCTCGGACTCCTGATCCCCCTCTCCCCTCACTCAAGCTCCTGATCCCCCTCTCCCCTCTCTCGGACTCCTGATCCCCCTCTCCCCTCACTCAAGCTCCTGATCCCCCTCTCCCCTCCCTCAGGCTCCTGATCCCCTCTCCCCTCTCTCGGACTCCTGATCCCCCTCTCCCCTCCCTCAGGCTCCTGATCCCCCTCTCCCCTCTCTCGGACTCCTGATCCCCCTCTCCCCTCTCTCGGGCTCCTGATCCCCCTCTCCCCTTTCTCGGGTTCCTGAT
Source organism: Somniosus microcephalus (assembly GCF_052327205.1). Classification (NCBI taxonomy): domain Eukaryota; kingdom Metazoa; phylum Chordata; class Chondrichthyes; order Squaliformes; family Somniosidae; genus Somniosus; species Somniosus microcephalus. The sequence goes on from NC_140992.1 coordinate 11,994,416, forward strand.
CCCCCTTTCCCCTTTCTCGGGCTCCTGATCCCCCTCTCTGCTCTCTCGGACTCCCGATCCCCCTCTCCCCTCTCTCGGACTCCTGATCCCCCTCTCCCCTCACTCAAGCTCCTGATCCCCCTCTCCCCTCTCTCGGACTCCTGATCCCCCTCTCCCCTCCCTCAGGCTCCTGATCCCCCTCTCCCCTCCCTCAAGCTCCTGATCCCCCTCTCCCCTCCCTCAGGCTCCTGATCCCCCTCTCCCCTCCCTCAAGCTCCCGATCCCCCTCTCCCCTCCCTCAGGCTCCTGATTCCCCTCTCCCCTCTCTCTGACTCCTGATCCCCCTCTCCCCTCTCTCGGACTCCTGATCCCCCTCTCCCCTCACTCAAGCTCCTGATCCCCCTCTCCCCTCCCTCAGGCTCCTGATCCCCCTCTCCACTCTCTCGGACTCCTGATCCCCCTCTCCCCTCTCGCAGACTCCTGATCCCCATCTCCCTTCTCTCGGACTGCAGATCCCCCTCTCCCCTCACTCAAGCTCCTGATCCCCCTCTCCCCTCCCTCAGGCTCCTGATCCCCTCTCCCCTCTCTCGGACTCCTGATCCCCCTCTCCGCTCTCTCGGGCTCCTGATCCCCCTCTCCCCTCTCTCGGACTCCTGATCCCCCTCTCCCCTCTCTCGGACTCCTGATCCCCCTCTCCCCTCTCTCGGGCTCCTGATCCCTCTCTCCCCTCTCTCGGACTCCTGATCCCCCTCTCCCCTCTCTCGGGCTCCTGATCCCCCTCTCCCCTTTCTCGGGCTCCTGATCCCCCTCTCCCATCTCTCGGGCTCCTGATCCCCCTCTCCCCTCTCTCGGACTCCTGATCCCCCTCTCCCCTCACTCAAGCTCCTGATCTCCCTCCTCCCCTCCCTCAGGCTCCTGATCCCCCTCTCCCCTCTCTCAGGCTCCTGATCCCCCTCTCCCCTCTCTCAGGTTCCTGATCCCCCTCTCTCGGACTCCTGATCCCCCTCTCCCCTCTCTCGGGCTCCTGATCCCTCTCTCCCCTCTCTCGGACTCCTGATCCCCCTCTCCCCTCTCTTGGGCTCCTGATCCCCCTCTCCCCTCTCTCGGACTGCTGATCCCCCTCTCCCCTCTCTCGGGCTCCTGATCCCTCTCTCCCCTCTCTCGGGCTCCTGATCCCCCTCTCCCCTTTCTCGGGCTCCTGATCCCCCTCTCCCCTCTCTCGGGCTCCTGATCCCCCTCTCCCCTCTCTCGGGCTCCTGATCCCCCTCTCCCCTCACTCAAGCTCCTGATCCCCCTCTCCCCTCTCTCGGACTCCTGATCCCCCTCTCCCCTCCCTCAGGCTCCTGATCCCCCTCTCCCCTCTCTCAGGCTCCTTATCCCCCTTTCCTCTCTCTCAGGCTCCTGATCCCCCTCTCCCCTCTCTCGGGCTCCTGATCCCCCTCTCCCCTTTCTCGGGTTCCTGGTCCCCCTCTCCCCTTTCTCGGGCTCCTGATCCCTCTCTCTGCTCTCTCGGACTCCCGATCCCCCTCTCCCCTCTCTCGGACTCCTGATCCCCCTCTCCCCTCACTCAAGCTCCTGATCCCCCTCTCCCCTCTCTCGGACTCCTGATCCCCCTCTCCCCTCCCTCAGGCTCCTGATCCCCCCCTCCCCTCCCTCAAGCTCCTGATCCCCCTCTCCCCTCCCTCAGGCTCCTGATCCCCCTCTCCCCTCCCTCAAGCTCCCGATCCCCCTCTCCCCTCCGTCAGGCTCCTGATCCCCCTCTCCCCTCTCTCTGACTCCTGATCCCCCTCTCCCCTCTCTCGGACTCCTGATCCCCCTCTCCCCTCACTCAAGCTCCTGATCCCCCTCTCTCCTCTCTCGGACTCCTGATCCCCCTCTCCCCTCACTCAAGCTCCTGATCCCCCTCTCCCCTCCCTCAGGCTCCTGATCCCCTCTCCCCTCTCTCGGACTCCTGATCCCCCTCTCCCCTCCCTCAGGCTCCTGATCCCCCTCTCCGCTCTCTCGGACTCCTGATCCCCCTCTCCCCTCTCGCGGACTCCTGATCCCCCTCTCCCTTCTCTCGGACTCCTGATCCCCCTCTCCCCTCACTCAAGCTCCTGATCCCCCTCTCCCCTCCCTCAGGCTCCTGATCCCCTCTCCCCTCTCTCGGACTCCTGATCCCCCTCTCCGCTCTCTCGGACTCCTGATCCCCCTCTCCCCTCTCTCGGACTCCTGATCCCCCTCTCCCCTCTCTCGGACTCCTGATCCCCCTCTCCCTTCTCTCGGACTCCTGATCCCCCTCTCCCCTCACTCAAGCTCCTGATCTCCCTCTCCCCTCCCTCAGGCTCCTGATCCCCCTCTCCCCTCTCTCAGGCTCCTGATCCCCCTCTCCCCTCTCTCGGACTCCTGATCCCCCTCTCCCCTCACTCAAGCTCCTGATCTCCCTCTCCCCTCCCTCAGGCTCCTGATCCCCCTCTCCCCTCTCTCAGGTTCCTGATCCCCCTCTCCCCTCTCTCAGACTCCTGATCCCCCTCTCCCCTCTCTCGGACTCCTGATCCCCCTCTCCCCTCTCTCGGGCTCCTGATCCCTCTCTCCCCTCTCTCGGACTCCTGATCCCCCTCTCCCCTCTCTCGGGCTCCTGATCCCCCTCTCCCCTTTCTCGGGCTCCTGATCCCCATTTCCCCTCTCTCGTGCTCCTGATCCCCCTCTCCCCTCTCTCGGGCTCCTGATCCCCCTCTCCCCTCTCTCGGACTCCCAATCCCCCTCTCCCCTCTCTCGGGCTCCTGATCCCCCTCTCCCCTCTCTCAGGCTCCTGATCCCCCTCTCCCCTCTCTCAGGTTCCTGATCCCCCTCTTCCCTCTCTCAGGCTCCTGATCCCCTCTCCCCTCTCTCGGACTCCTGATCCCCCTCTCCGCTCTCTCGGACTCCTGATCCCCCTCTCCCCTCTCTCGGACTCCTGATCCCCCTCTCCCCACACTCAAGCTCCTGATCTCCCTCTCCCCTCCCTCAGGCTCCTGATCCCCCTCTCCCCTCTCTCAGGCTCCTGATCCCCCTCTCCCCTCTCTCAGGTTCCTGATCCCCTTCTCCCCTCTCTCAGACTCCTGATCCCCCTCTCTCGGACTCCTGATCCCCCTCTCCCCTCTCTCGGGCTCCTGATCCCCCTCTCCCCTTTCTCGGGCTCCTGATCCCCCTCTCCCCTCTCTCGGGCTCCTGATCCCCCTCTCCCCTTTCTCGGGCTCCTGATCCCCCTCTCCCCTCTCTCGGGCTCCTGATCCCCCTCTCCCCTCTCTCGGGCTCCTGATCCCCCTCTCCCCTCCCTCAGGCTCCTGATCCCCCTCTCCCCTCCCTCAAGCTCCTGATCCCCCTCTCCGCTCCCTCAGGCTCCTGATCCCCCTCTCCCCTCCCTCAAGCTCCCGATCCCCCTCTCCCCTCCCTCAGGCTCCTGATCCCCCTCTCCCCTCTCTCTGACTCCTGATCACCCTCTCCCCTCTCTCGGACTCCTGATCCCCCTCTCCCCTCACTCAAGCTCCTGATCCCCCTCTCCCCTCTCTCGGACTCCTGATCCCCCTCTCCCCTCACTCAAGCTCCTGATCCCCCTCTCCCCTCCCTCAGGCTCCTGATCCCCTCTCCCCTCTCTCGGACTCCTGATCCCCCTCTCCCCTCCCTCAGGCTCCTGATCCCCCTCTCCCCTCTCTCGGACTCCTGATCCCCCTCTCCCCTCTCTCGGGCTCCTGATCCCCCTCTCCCCTTTCTCGGGTTCCTGATCCCCCTTTCCCCTTTCTCGGGCTCCTGATCCCCCTCTCTGCTCTCTCGGACTCCCGATCCCCCTCTCCCCTCTCTCGGACTCCTGATCCCCCTCTCCCCTCACTCAAGCTCCTGATCCCCCTCTCCCCTCTCTCGGACTCCTGATCCCCCTCTCCCCTCCCTCAGGCTCCTGATCCCCCTCTCCCCTCCCTCAAGCTCCTGATCCCCCTCTCCCCTCCCTCAGGCTCCTGATCCCCCTCTCCCCTCCCTCAAGCTCCCGATCCCCCTCTCCCCTCCCTCAGGCTCCTGATTCCCCTCTCCCCTCTCTCTGACTCCTGATCCCCCTCTCCCCTCTCTCGGACTCCTGATCCCCCTCTCCCCTCACTCAAGCTCCTGATCCCCCTCTCCCCTCCCTCAGGCTCCTGATCCCCTCTCCCCTCTCTCGGACTCCTGATCCCCCTCTCCCCTCCCTCAGGCTCCTGATCCCCCTCGCTCTTCTCTCGGACTCCTGATCCCCCTCTCCGCTCTCTTGGACTCCTGATCCCCCTCTCCCCTCTCTCGGACTCCTGATCCCCCTCTCCCCTCCCTCAGGCTCCTGATCCCCCTCTCCCCTCCCTCAGGCTCCTGATCCCCCTCTCCCCTCTCTCAGGCTCCTGATCCCCCTCTCCCCTCTCTCAGGTTCCTGATCCCCCTCTCCCCTCTCTCAGACTCCTGATCCCCCTCTCCCCTCTCTCGGACTCCTGATCCCCCTCTCCCCTCTCTCGGGCTCCTGATGCCTCTCTCGGACTCCTGATCCCCCTCTCCCCTCTCTCGGGCCCCTGATCCCCCTCTCCCCTTTCTCGGGCTCCTGATCCCCCTCTCCCCTCCCTCAGGCTCCTGATCCCCTCTCCCCTCTCTCGGACTCCTGATCCCCCTCTCCCCTCCCTCAGGCTCCTGATCCCCCTCGCTCTTCTCTCGGACTCCTGATCCCCCTCTCCCCTCCCTCAGGCTCCTGATCCCCCTCTCCCCTCCCTCAGGCTCCTGATCCCCCTCTCCCCTCTCTCAGGCTCCTGATCCCCCTCTCCCCTCCCTCAGGCTCCTGATCCCCCTCTCCCCTCTCTCAGGCTCCTGATCCCCCTCTCCCCTCTCTCAGGCTCCTGATCCCCCTCTCCCCTCTCTCAGGTTCCTGATCCCCCTCTCCCCTCTCTCGGACTCCTGATCCCCCTCTCCCCTCTCTCGGGCTCCTGATGCCTCTCTCGGACTCCTGATCCCCCTCTCCCCTCTCTCGGGCCCCTGATCCCCCTCTCCCCTCTCTCGGGCTCCCGATCCCCCTCTCCCCTCTCTCGGACTCCCGATCCCCCTCTCCCCTCTCTCGGGCTCCTGATCCCCCTCTCCCCTCTCTCAGGCTCCTGATCCCCCTCTTCCCTCTCTCAGGCTCCTGATCCCCTCTCCCCTCTCTCGGACTCCTGATCCCCCTCTCCGCTCTCTCGGACTCCTGATCCCCCTCTCCCCTCTCTCGGACTCCTGATCCCCCTCTCCCCTCACTCAAGCTCCTGATCTCCCTCTCCCCTCCCTCAGGCTCCTGATCCCCCTCTCCCCTCACTCAAGCTCCTGATCTCCCTCTCCCCTCTCTCAGGCTCCTGATCCCCCTCTCCCCTCTCTCAGGTTCCTGATCCCCTTCTCCCCTCTCTCAGACTCCTGATCCCCCTCTCTCGGACTCCTGGTCCCCCTCTCCCCTCTCTCGGGCTCCTGATCCCTCTCTCCACTCTCTCGGACTCCTGATCCCCCTCTCCCCTCTCTCGGGCTCCTGATCCCCCTCTCCCCTTTCTCGGGCTCCTGATCCCCCTCTCCCCTCTCTCAGGTTCCTGATCCCCCTCTCCCCTCTCTCAGACTCCTGATCCCCCTCTCTCGGACTCCTGGTCCCCCTCTCCCCTCTCTCGGGCTCCTGATCCCTCTCTCCACTCTCTCGGACTCCTGATCCCCCTCTCCCCTCTCTCGGGCTCCTGATCCCCCTCTCCCCTCTCTCGGACTCCTGATCCCCCTCTCCCCTCTCTCGGGCTCCTGATCCCCCTCTCCCCTCTCTCGGGCTCCTGATCCCTCTGTCCCCTCTCTCGGGCTCCTGATCCTCCTCTCTGCTCTCTCGGACTCCCGATCCCCCTCTCCCCTCTCTCGGACTCCTGATCCCCCTCTCCACTCACTCAAGCTCCTGATCCCCCTCTCCCCTCTCTCGGACTCCTGATCCCCCTCTCCCCTCCCTCAGGCTCCTGATCCCCCTTTCCCCTCCCTCAAGCTCCTGATCCCCCTCTCCCCTCCCTCAGGCTCCTGATCCCCCTCTCCCCTCTCTCAAGCTCCCGATCCCCCTCTCCCCTCCCTCAGGCTCCTGATCCCCCTCTCCCCTCCCTCAAACTCCCGATCCCCCTCTCCCCTCCCTCAGGCTCCTGATCCCCCTCTCCCCTCTCTCTGACTCCTGATCCCCCTCTCCCCTCTCTCGGACTCCTGATCCCCCTCTCCCCTCACTCAAGCTCCTGATCCCCCTCTCCCCTCCCTCAGGCTCCTGATCCCCTCTCCCCTCTCTCGGACTCCTGATCCCCCTCTCCCCTCCCTCAGGCTCCTGATCCCCCTCGCCCTTCTCTCGGACTCCTGATCCCCCTCTCCCCTCACTCAAGCTCCTGATCCCCCTCTCCCCTCCCTCAGGCTCCTGATCCCCTCTCCCCTCTCTCGGACTCCTGATCCCCCTCTCCGCTCTCTCGGACTCCTGATCCCCCTCTCCCCTCTCTCGGACTCCTGATCCCCCTCTCCCCTCACTCAAGCTCCTGATCTCCCTCTCCTCTCCCTCAGGCTCCTGATCCCCCTCTCCCCTCTCTCAGGCTCCTGATCCCCCTCTCCCCTCTCTCAGGCTCCTGATCCCCCTCTCCCCTCTCTCGGGCTCCTGATCCCCCTCTCCCCTCTCTCAGGCTCCTGATCCCCTCTCCCCTCTCTCGGGCTCCTGATCCCCTCTCCCCTCTCTCGGGCTCCTGATCCCCCTCTCCCCTCTCTCAGGCTCCTGATCCACCTCTCCCCTCTCTCAGGTTCCTGATCCCCCTCTTCCCTCTCTCAGGCTCCTGATCCCCCTCTCCCCTCTCTCGGGCCCCTGATCCCCCTCTCCCCTCTCTCGGGTTCCTGATCCCCCTCTCCCCTCCCTCAGGCTCCTGATCCCCCACTCCACTCTCTCAGGCTCCTGATCCCCCTCTCCCAGGCTCCTGATCCTCCTCTTCCCTTTCCCAGGCTTCTGAGCCCACTCTCCCCTCACTCAGGCTCCTGATCCAACAGTCCCCTCCCTCAAGCTCCCAATGTCCCCCACTCCTCTCTCTCAGGCTCCTGGATTCCATGTCAGTGATGAGGGACCTCGTAGGTGGCTGATTCTTTCAGGGATTTTTTGGCTGGAAAGTAGGGCTATCTTACACACACACAGTATTGAGCCTTCTGCAATGCCACCTGTTCCACTGGCTATTGCGGACCAGGAACTGGAGTTGCTCAAACACTTCCCATTGTTGGCAGCTCCTCCCTTTAATCACAATCTGACTCATACAAGGCCAATAGTAACCAGTTGTCTTTGCCCTGCAGCAACCTAGGTTGCGATAGATTTAGCAATCATATCGCATTCTTTGACATTGGCTAATATTCCTTTGGTGGCCACTTCCACTCTTCCTAATGGAATTTATGCATTTTTTGCAAGTGTAGAGTACAGAACACAATAACACTCTATGACTGATGTTGGAATAACTGAGGGTGAAACTGAAAAAACCAGGGAGACTTAATGGAGTCAACATTAAACATTTCCAGCTCATGCAGAACCGCGTTATTCCGAAGAAGACATGGGGGCCTAGAAATTGGGTTGTGGGTTCGCCAGGGCTGTAGCGCCAGAAATTTTGCGCCAGCGTTAATGCGGCAGCGCCCGACGAAAATTCGGTTGCGCCGGGCCCAGACGGTGGCGGGCGCTAAAGGAGGGTTTTAGCGCCTCAAAACGGGCGTTCAATTGGGTTTTCCGGCGCTAATCCCCCCGCTGCGGCACCTGATGTGTGGGTGCTGCGAGCCCGGCACTTCCCTCTGTAGGGGTGCCTGGCGCAGATGTCGGGGGAATCCGCCGCCGGCACCTCGGGGAAGTGCCGGGCTCGCAGCACACACACATCAGGGCCGCGGGGGGGGTGATGCAGGAGTCTGGGAAGGGAGGTGCGGGCAGGCGGCCGCCAGGAACGCGGCCGGCCGCCGCTCCACCTTTATGCGCCGGCACAAAGGCGTGTAAGAACCCTTTCCACAATCGTTGGTTGCGCCTGCCACGGGCGAGGCGGGCGCAACTGAATTTGGGCTTGGGGCGGGTTACCACGGCAACCGGGACGCTGCGCACACCGATGACGTCATCGGTGCCGGCGCAGCGCTACCGGCTAACGCCGATGGTAAGGCCCAAGTCAATTTCAGAAACGGCTATAATTCCAGCGCAATGCCCTCCAGCGCCGCTAATTGGGCGCTAACCCCACTCAATTTCTAGGCCGGGGAGTTTTCCCTGATGTCCTGGGCCAACATTTATTTCTGAACCAAAAACAGACACAAAAACAGATTATCTGGACATTATCTTATTACTATTTGCTGTGCGCAAATTGGCTGCTGCGTTTCCTATACTACAATATTGACTACACTTCAAAAAGTGCTTCATTGGTTGTAAAGCACTTTGGAATATCCTGAGGTGGTGAAAGGCGCTATATAAATACAAGTTCCATTTTTCTTCCTTGAACTATCCCTGTGTTAAGTTAAATCAAATCAAATCAAATCAAAAATCAAATCAACTTTTATTGTCATTGTTAGTGCACAAGTGCAGTACAACGAAATGTAGGCTTGCGGCTCCCGAGAGTGTACATTTGGATTAAGACATTTAAACATTCAACATACATTTGGCTTGTAATACATTAACATAAACATAACCATAATGAAGTGCATTGGCAGATGTGCAGGCTTTAGAGTTTATTTGTGGAGTTCAGTAGGATGACAGCCCTGGGAAAGAAGCTGTTCCTAAATCTGGCCGTACGGGTGCGAATGCATCTGTAGCGTCTCCCAGATGGCAGGAGGGCGAACAGACTGTGGCTGGGGTGGGTAGGGTCTTTGATGATGGACCGTGACCTCCGTAAACAGCGTTTCTGGTATATGTGCTCTATGGTCGGTAGCCGGGTGCCGGTAATGCGTTGGGCAGTTTTGACTACCCGCTGCAGGGCTTTCCGGTCATAGTAGCTACAGCTGCCATACCATACTGTGATACAGTTTGTCAGGATGCTCTCTATTGTGCAGCGGTAAAAGTTAGAGAGGATCAGGGGTGACAGGTTACATCCCTTCAGCCTCCTTAGGAAATATAGGTGCTGCTGGGCATGATAAATAAAGGCATGATGAACAAAATAATATATTTTTAAAAATCATCATCATTCTTTGGCATGTGGGGGTTACTGGCAAAGCTGGCATTTATTGCCCAACCCTAGTTGTCCTTGAGAAGGTGGTTTTGGGTCTTCTTCTTGAACCACTGCAGTCCGTGTGGTGAAGGTTCTCCCACAGTGCTGTTAGGTAAGGAGTTCCAGAATTCGGACCCAGCGACACTGAAGGGACGGCGCTATATTTCCAAGTCGGAAATGGTGTGTATGACTCGGAGGGGAACTTGGAGGTGATGGTATTTCCAATGCACCTGCTGCCCTTGTCCGACTGGGTGGTGGAGGTCTCGGGATTGGGAGGTGCTGCCGAAGAAGTCTTGTCGAGTTGCTGCATTAATCAAAAAGCATCAATTCCTAATAACGTCACCGTGACATGGAATGACTCGTCTTTTCCCCCTCAGATCAGGAAAAAAATACTTCAGTGATTGAGGAAACATAGAAACATGGAAACATAGAAGATAGGAGCAGGAGTGGGCCATTCGGCCCCTCGAGCCTGCTCCGCCATTTAATGAGATCATGGCTGATCATCCAAATTCAGTACCCTGTCCCTGCTTTCTCCCCATATCCCTTGATCCCTTTAGCCTTAAGAAATATATCTAACTCCTTCTTGAATATATTTAATGAACTGACCTCAACTGCCTTGTGTGGCAGAGAATTCCACAGGTTCACCACTCTCTGGGTGAAGAGATTCCTCCTCATCTCAGTCCTAAATGGCTTATCCTTAGACTGTGACCCCTGGTTCTGGACTCCCCCGCCATCGGGAACAGCCTTCCTGCATCTAGTTTGTCTAGTCCTGTTAGAATTTTATAAGTTTCAATGAGATCCCCTCTCATTCCTCTAAACTCCAGCGAATATAAGCCCAATCAACCCAATCTCTCCTCATACGTCATTCCTGCCATCCCAGGTATCAGTCTGGTGAATCTTCGCTGCACTCCCTCCATGGCAAGAACATCCTTCCTCAGATAAGGCGACCAAAACTGCCCACAATACTCAAGGTGTGGTCTCACCAAGGCCCTGTACAACTGCAGCAAGACATCCTTGCTCCTGTACTCGAAGAGAGTCTGTACTTGTGGTAACTGTGGCTTTCCCATTCTATCCAGATTATCGAGAAGCATTATGCTCGTATCCTCAATATTGCCGAGAACGAGACCGTGGCTGGGAATCTCACGCAAGCAACCAAGCCGCCAAAGCACCGCAGCATCGTCATTTACTGGACTCTCTCGGTCTCCATCTTCTGCATTGGAGGCATGTTCTCCTCCTTCTTTGTTGGATATCTAGCGGACAAGCTGGGCAGGTATGGAATTAGATGAAGTCCCATTAGGACTGAGCTGGGAGATATAGAAGAAGACCAGGGCCAACATTGGCCTGAGCAGGACCAGGTTAAACCAACTATAAGTGTGACCCTCTTTCCTAAATTGCCCATGACTGCAGCTCCTAGAGATGGCACCACTCAAAACAATGTAATACATTTTTAATGGATGCACGAATTGGCCTTAGCACATCTGAGCAAGGGTGGGGGGGTGACATCTTTAGCCCTAGGTTCCTGTTCCTTATTACCGAGCCTTGCTGGAAAATGAGCGTGTCAAAGTGGACAAGATTGGGTTTGGGTGTGATATTTCTGTGGCTGAATTGCCAGCCAACACTCATTGCCTTGGTTCCTCTGTGAAGAATGGGACCTTGACAGAGACCAAAGAGAAGATTTAAACCAGGACATAGAGGGTGGAATGTTAGAAACATTTAGATTTGTTTTCAATCTTTATCGTCATATCAGGTCATAAACAACAACAACAACTTGTATTTATATAGCGCCATAAACGGAAGAATCTGCCATGGGCCAACAATTACCGCTGCCCATTAACACAATCTTGTCAACAACAGTGGTTGTCAGCTATGGGTTTTGCGGGTACCCAGTGTAAAATGACATATCATGGAGGCCAACTACTGCCCCTACAGGATTGGGTAGCTACTAATTTTAGATCTCAGGTGGAAGTGCCCGATCGTCTCTCTTGCTAAAGCAAGCCTCCAAGAAGTTTGGTTTCTTCTTTCATATCAAGGGAGCAGCTGTGGCTCAGTGGCAGCACCCTCGACTCGGAGTCAGAAGGTTGTGGGTTCAAGACCCACACCAGAGACTTGATCACAAAATCTAGGCTGGCTCTCCCAGCGCAGCACTGAGGGAGCACTGCACTGTCGACGGTGCCGTCTTTCGGATGAGACTTTAAACTGTCTGCCCTCCTAGGTGGATGTAAAGATCCCATGGAACTAGTTCTCCTGATGTCCTGCCCAATATTTATCCTCAACCAACATCACTATAGAAAACACAGAAAAGGAAAAATTTGCAGGTTTATGGAGAAAATTTGCAGGGCTATGGGGCAAGGGTAGGGGAGTGGGACTAATTGTCTAGCTCTTTCAAAGAGCCAGCACAAGCATCATGGGCTGAATTGCCTTCTTCTGAGCTCTATAATTCTATCTGGTAATTTGTTTCATTGCTGTTTGTGGGAGCTTGCTGTGTGCAACTTGCATGCTGCGTTTCCTACATTACAACAGTGACTACACTTCAAAGAGGACTTCAGTGGCTGTGAAGCACTTTGGGACGTCCTGAGGTTGTGAAAGGCACTATATCAGCTGTGAAGCACTTTGTGACGTCCTGAGGTTGTGAAAGGCACTATATAAATGCAAGTTCTTTCTTTCAAACGCATTTTTCCTTCAGTGTAGCAGTCCCTCTTAACTCTCTAAGTCCATGTCTTGAATACTGCTTCCACATCTGGGGAGACTCCGCTATCTTTCTCTGAAAAAAACCTTGACTGGATAAGAATAGGCAATTCCTTTTGCCTCCCGAAACTCCTTAATACTGGGAATTTTCTCAGGGATTCCCCCGATCCGCCGCCGTAACATCAACAGAAGTTTGGCAGAAAACCCACTTACGCATCTATCCAGGGCTTCTGAGGATCTTCTGTCGAAGGTCAGGAGATCCCCGAGAAAATTCCCAGCGTAACGCTGTCAACATCACAATCTTTCTTTCTCTGTTTTATTGGCACTAGACTGGCCAACACTGCTCTGAACATCTCACTCATATTCCTTCTGAAATCCAAATAGACCATTCTAGTCACTACCAGCTCTCGCTATCCTCATTATGATGACATTGAGACTCTTGCTAGGACCCCATTTCAGCGGGGCTTCCTCAGCCTCCCTTTCCTCCCACAATCTACAGACCTTTACATTCCAAAATTTGGTGTCAACTCACAACTCGTTCTTGATTTAACTTGTCTTATCTCCTTGTTCTTTCTAACCTTTGGTTGTTCTTCTTAGAGGGGAGATTTGATAGAGGCGTTCAAAATTATGAGGGGTTTTGATAGAGTAAATAAGGAGAAGCTGTTTCCAGTGGCAGGAGGGTCAGTAACCAGAGGACACAGATTTATGAGAATTGGCAAAAAAAAAAGCCAGGGCGGAAATGAGGAGAATTTATTTTACGCAGCGAGTTGTTATGATCTGGAATGCGCTGCCTGAAAGGGCGGAGGAAGCAGATTCAATAGTAACTTTCAAAAGGGAATTGGATAAATACCTGAAGGGGCAAAAATTGCAGGGCTATGGGGAAAGATGCGGGAGTGGGATTAATTAGATACCTCTTTCAAGGAGCCGGCACAGGCACGATGGGCCAAATGGCCTCCTTCTGTGCTGTATGGTTTTATGCAGGTCGGCCTTGGTGGTGGTTTGCATTATGGATCTTGGCCTTTCACCAAAGTTTTGTCAATTAAAAATGGACCACCCCACCTCACCACATTAATGGGAGTGCAAATATTCTCTCTGTAAATGGGGCTGCTTGAATGGGAATTCATTAAAAGAAGTAACTTCAACGTTTAATTCTCTTTCTAGACTGAAGGCTATGCTGGCTATGAATACCCTCGCGATAATTGGTGCTCTTCTAATGGGATTGGCCAAATTGGGCCCTTCGCACATACTCGTCATCGCAGGAAGGGCAATCACTGGAGTTTATTGTGGTAAAGTAGAAACACTTTTGGCAATTTTTTTCCCGTGGCTAGTTACCTCAGCAATTCCTCAATCACCTCTGAAGAGTTGCTCAAGATCTCCGACACCAACGCCAGTTGGTGCTGAGCTGTTGCGAGGAGGACTTGCTGTGGATCCAGAGGAAGTGTCAGTTTTCCCTGGCGATGTGACATTGCATTTTTCACCTTGAGCTCTGTCTAACGACTTGGCTGCTGTAGAGGGAAAAAAAAGCTCGGGCGTTAAACTGTGCAAGACCCTGTAGAGTGAGGCCGAGAGTGAAAAGGAATAGTTCCTAGAGGCCGGGAACAGAGGAGAGCAAATTAACCGTGAGCAGTTTAGCGTAATTCGCCAAAACCGCTGGATTTTCATTTCTATCGATCTCAATGGAAATAAAAATCGGGGAAGCGGAGCGGTTATATAACACGCTGCCGATCCGCGACACCAGTGTTATGCCGCGGGTGTTAAATTGAAAGTCTACCTCACTGTGCAGTCTGGAGAGAAGGGGAGAAAAAAGATTTGTGAGGAAGAGACTGTTTCTCCCAGACAGCCCTTGTAACCTCTTAGACTGCCGATGCAACCATCTTGGAAATTGCCAATGCGGCAATAGCTTGACAGTTGAATGGCATCCTCACGTTGATGTTGACCTCGGCATGACCTTCATTTAAAGGATCCTTCAACTTGTGGGTGCCATTGTTGTTTGCATGCTTCACGGAAAACCAACCAGGCTTCTCGTTCAACCCCCTTCTAGGGATGTCTACAGGATTGGTGCCCATGTACGTCGGGGAGATCTCACCCACCAGTTTGCGAGGGGCCCTGGGCACTATTCACCAACTGGCCACTGTCACCGGTATCCTCCTCAGCCAGGTACAGCATTTCAACACACCGTACTCCCACTATGGGATTGGAACAACAGCAACAACTCTTATCAAGATTGATTTACCAGTTCTCCCAATTATAACTTAAAACCCACAGTCCCCACAGATGAGAAACTGCTTACCATGAGAAATTAACCATTAAAATCTTGTTTTTGTTTTATTTGTTCTCGGGATGCGGGCGTCGCTGGCAAGGCCAGCATTTATTGCCCGTCGCCAGTTGCCCTTGAGAAGGTGGTGGTGGGCCTTCTTCTTGAACCGCTGCAGTCCATGTAGTGAAGGTACGCCCACAGTGCCGTTAGGTAGGGAGTTTGTTAATTATCATAAAATCAGACCACACAGGAGGCCCATCGCGGCTGTGCCGGTTATTGATCGGTATGGTCTTGAATTCCTGTCATGTTTTTGAACCATGAGGTTTTATTTTAGGGGGCAGGTGGGTGCGGAGGGCGGGGGGAGGGGAAATTGCCCAATCCATGTGCACCGAGTGATGTGCCACTGAGCTAGGTGGAGCGGACAGGTTCCAGTTACCGTCCCAGAACTCTGCTCAGTTAGCAGATGTTGGATGGGGTGGTAAGACAATCGGCCGCAGCACCTCCTGGGAGAATAAATGGGCAAACCAGCCGGGATTCCTGATTTTCATCCAGGGGAGTTCTCCCCGGTGTCCTGGGGCCAATATTTATCCCTCAACCAACATCACTAAAACTGATTATCCAGCCATTATCACATTGCTGTTTGTGGGAGCTTGCTGTGAGAAGTTTGGCTGCCACGTTTCCTACAACAGTGACCACACTTCAAAAATATTTAATTGGCTGTAAAGCGCTTTGGGACGTCCTGAGGTGATCAAAAGTGCTATATAAATGCAAATTATTTTCTTTTTTGTTTTATCCTACTGGTAGGTGATTGGTTTGAATTCCCTGCTGGGTAACGACCGGTGGTGGCCTTTACTTCTCGGACTGTCAGGTGCGCCGGCCATTCTACAGACCATCCTGCTGCCCTTCTGCCCCGAGAGTCCTCGCTACCTCTACATAAAACTCGGAAGTGAAGAAGCGGCGAGGAAGAGTGAGTGAACGGCGAGCGCGGGGCGAAATAACAAAAACACACAACTTCATCTCTGGAGGCGAGGGTCCAAACCCAGCCCGAGGACCACCAAACAATCTCAGCACACTCCCGGTGCCAGTACTGAGGGAGTGCTGCATTTCCTTAAAACGAGGCCCCGTCTGCCCTGTCAGGTGGATGTAAAAGATCCCATGGCCACTATTTCGAAGAAGAGCAGGGGGAGTTCTCCCACTATTTATCCCTCAAACAACACCACTATAAATAGATGATCAGGTCATTATCGCATTGCTGTTCGTGGGATCTTGCTGTTTGCAAATTGGCTGCCGTGTTTCCCTACATTACAACAGTGCCTGCACTTCAAAACGTACTTCATTGACTGTGCAGCACTTTGGGATGTTCTGAGGTCATGAAAAGGCGCTGTAGAAATGCCAGTTCTTTCGCTCTTTCTCTTTCTTACTAACAGTATAACTTAGAACTGAAGGTTAGAGGTCAAATATGAGGGATCACCCCATAACCCCCCCAACAGCTCTGCCAAACCCCCAAAGGCGGACATTGACCGAGAGTGGGGGAGGGGGAACAAATGAGCCAAGGATCTGGTTTTGGGACATTGTCCGTTGACCCCGATTGAGGTGGTCTCCATCCTGAGGTGCGGTTCCACCGGTTGCTGCCGAGACTATGGCGCCTTGTTGACCCTTGACCCTTCTTTTACAAGTCCGCACTCCTGGTTTGGAGCTTCTAACGCCCGAAGCGTTTATGGGAAATTCGGATGTACACTGTGCATGGTTTCAAGGCAAGAGTGCGCACGACTTTTCAATCTGCGCACTCACCCGACGACCCCCCCCCCCCCCGCCCCGCTATGGGCAAGGCTTCCTGCTGGGAGTGTGGACTTGTAAAATAAATAGAATCATAGAATCATGGATTTACAAAAGGTAAATCGTGCTTGACTAATCTACTGGAATTTTTTGAGGATGTAACTGGTAAAATAGATAAGGGAGAACCAGTGGATTTGGTGTATTTGGACTTTCAGAAGGCTTTCGATAAGGTCCCGCATAAGAGATTAGCGTTTTGCGGGTGGTTTAGAATCAGTCCCCGATGTGATGCCCCACATGGTCGAATATTCTGCACCCTCCAGACCCATTTGAAGAGCGGTTACTTGGGTGAGGTTGCAGAGGGCTGTTGGCTCCCATGGAATTGTATGGCATCGCGAGTCAGCACCCTGGGGAGACAGGGAGGGGAGAATGGGGAGGAAGCAACTGGTTGGGGCAGCGGAGAGAAGACAGGAGGCCTTGAACACACAGAGAAACAGCTCAGGGCATCATCTGAACATTGATTAATGGCAATCAGCCCCCAACAATCTGTAAACGCAAATCGTTCTTCCACACAAGAGTTTTATTTTGCAACTTTAAATCCGGATTGGTGATGGTTCCCATGGCGATGACATGGATCCGGGTTGAGTGAGTACATTCAGGGTGCGTCACAGTAACAGGGCAGTGTTTGTGATTAGTCACTGGCACCTCTGACGAGCTGTGTTCTTAGCTCTGATTGGCAGAGAACAGGGGCTTGTCAAAGGCAGAGCAGAGGTGGGGCGAAAGCAGACTGTCTGCGGGCCTGTGTATCTCTGTCTGTGGGCCTGTGTGTTTTTATGTCTGTGTGTGTGGGTCTGTGTGTCTCTGTGGATCTTTCTGTGTGTCTGTGGGTTTGTGTCTGTGTGTTTGTCTGTGTCTGTTGGTCTTTTTGTTTGTGTCTGTGTCTGTGTTTGTGTATGCCTGTGGGTCTGTGTCTATGTGTGGGTCTATGTGTGTGTCTGGGTCTATGTGTGGGTCTGTATGTGGTGTCCCTTTCTATGTGGGTCTGTGACTCTGTGTGTGTGCCTGTGTGTCTGGGTCTGTGTGTGTGTTTGTGGGTCACAGTGTGTGTGTGTTGGTCTGTGTGTCTGTGGGCCTGTGTGTCTGTGGGCCTGTGTGTCTGGGTCTGTGTGTGCGTGTCTGTGGGTCACTCAGTGTGTGTGTGTTGGCCTGTGTGTCTGGGTCTGTGAGTGTGTGTCTGTGGGTCACTCAGTGTGTGTGTGTGCTGGTCTGTATGTGTGTGTGTCTGTGGGTCACTCAGTGTGTGTGTCTGTGTGTGTGCTGGTCTGTATGTGTGTGTGTCTGTGGGTCACTCAGTGTGTGTGTGTGTGTGTGCTGGTCTGTATGTGTGTGTGTCTGTGGGTCACTCAGTGTGTGTGTCTGTGTGTGTGCTGGTCTGTATGTGTGTGTGTCTGTGGGTCACTCAGTGTGTGTGTCTGTGTGTGTGCTGGTCTGTATGTGTGTGTGTCTGTGGGCCTGTGTGTGTGTGTATTTAAACACTTGTAAAGATCAATCAATGTGAACTGAGTTAGGTAAAAAGCCTTTCCTAATATGGAGCATTAATTGACACAGGACCGGAAGTGAATCTAACACTTACTAAATGAAAAGATTAATTAAGAGCGTTACCTCAGGGCGAGAACCCCACATTGTACAGACTCTGATTTCAGGAACTTCCTTTTGTAAGACCTCGGGTTGAGCTGCTTCCCTGTAAATCACAGAGCGGTGACCCAGGAGACTGCATTCCCTGACCTCACCCTGCCAGTGGAGTCCCCTTATGCAGCGAGCATCTCTGCTGCCTGAGTTTCCAGTACTTGTTTTCACCAGCTGCTGTTCTCCATGAGAACTGCTGACCCGTGAAGTTACCCGAAAAGACTGGATCCATATTAAAGAAAAGCTAGTTACACCAATCAGAAGCTCCGTCCCTCCTGAGGATTCCGTGCCAGATTCGACTATTCCGAGGCTCTCCCGGCTGTCCTCCCATCTTGCACGCTCCGTAAACTTCAGCTCTGCAAAGCTCTGCTACCCGAATCCTAACTTGCACCAAGTCTCGTTCACCCATCACCCCTATGCTCTCTGTCCCGCAACGCCTCAAGTTTAAAATTCTCATCCTCGTGTTCAAATCCCTCCGTGGCCTCGCCCCCTCCCTATCGCTGTAACCTCCCCCAGCCCCACAACCCTCCGAGATCTCTGCGCTCCTCCAATTCTGGCCTCTTGCGTATTCCTGATTTCCATCACTCCACCATTGGCGGCCGTGCCTTCAGCTACCTGGGCCCTAAGCTCTGGAATTCCCTCCCTAAACCTCTCCGCCTCGCTACCTCTCTCTCCTCCTTTAAGATGCTCTTTAAAAGCCACCTCACCTGTCCTAATATTTCATGTGGCTCGGTGTCAAATTCGGTCTGCTTTGCGTTCCTGTAAAGCACCTTGGGACGTTTTACTATGTAAAAGCTGCTATATAAATGCAAATCGTTGTTGTTGCTCAGAGCTGTGCATCCGTACCCGTACCGAGATTGTCCGCTCCTCTGCGTCTTCCCCTCTTGTTTTATAGTGTGATTCTATTGGAGGGGAGGGGGGGAGCGGAGGATGGGGGGGGCAGAGTGTGTGGGATTGCCCTCTGGCTCGGGTGTCATGCAGAGCAGGACGCTCCCAGTTACCATACCAGCTCGGTCAGTTGATGTTTGATGGGAGTGGAGGGGAGGGGAGGTAAGACAATCGGCCTCAGTGCCTTCTGCGATAGGGAGAGGGCAAATAAGCCAGGATTCCCACTCTTGATCACATTCCTGCTGGGAAGTGCATGGTGTAGGGGCATCAGGTGTGGGGGGAGGGGGGCGCTCGGTTTCAAATTCTGCCTGATTAACACTCCGGTGAAGCACCATGGGACGCTTTACTACATTAAAGAAGCTATATAACTACAAGTTGTTGTTGCTGTTACCCCCGATGTGATGCCCCAGACCTCCAGACCCATTTGAAGAGCGGTTACTTGGGTGAGGTCGCAGAGGGCTGCTGGCTCCCATGGAATTGTATGGCATCGCGTGTCAGCACCCTGGGGAGACAGGGAGGGGAGAATGTGGAGGAAGCAACTGGTTGGGGCAGCGGAGAGAAGACAGGAGGCCTTGAACACACAGAGAAACAGCTCAGGGCATCATCTGAACATTGATTAATGGCAATCAGCCCCCAACAATCTGTAAACGCAAATCGTTCTTCCACACAAGAGTTTTATTTTGCAACTTTAAATCTGGATTGGTGATGGTTCCCATGGCGATGACATGGATCCGGGTTGGGTGAGTACATTCAGGGTGCGTCACAGGACCGGGGCAGTGTTTGTGATTAGTCACTGGCACCTCTGACGAGCTGTGTTCTTAGCTCTGATTGGCAGAGAACAGGGGCTTGTCAAAGGCAGAGCAGAGGTGGGGCGAAAGAGTGTTTAATCTGGCACTTCTGTGCGTGTGGATGAATTTGTGAGTGTGTGTGTGTGTCTCTGTGTGTGCATCTTTGTGCTAACACACACTTGCTGTGATCAATCAACATGAACCCAGAGAGGTGCAAAGCCTTTTCTGATGGGGAGCATCAATTGAACCAGGGCTGAAAGTGAAAGCAGTACTTGTTAAATGAAAGAATTTACAGAAGGGTAAAATTAAAAGGATAAAATGCAATTAAAGAAAGAATGAACACTAGCATTTGCCACTGAAGCACTTTTGAAGTGCAGTCACTGTTGTAATATAGGCAAAGCAATTTGCACACAGCAAGGTCCCACACACACAAACTAATTAATCTGTTTTAGTGATGTTGGTTGAGGGATAAATATTGGCCCCAGGACACTGGGGAAAACTCCCCTGCTCTTCTTCGAAATAGTGCCATAGGATCTTTTACGTCCACCTGAGAGAGCAGACAGGGCCTTGGTTTAACACCTCATCCAAAAGACAACCCCTCTGACAGTGCAACACTCCCTCAGTACTGCACTGGGAATGTTAGCCTGAATTATATACTCAAGTCTCTACAGTGGGATGAGAAGGTTGTCCTATGAGGAGAGATTGAATAGATTGGGCCGATACTCTCTGGCGTTTAGAAGAATGAGAGGTGATCTCATTGAAACATAAAATTCTGAGGGGGATTGACAGGGTACACTGAGAGGTTATTTCCCCTGGCTGCAGAGTCTAGAACTAGGGGGCAGAGTCTCAGGATAAAGGGCTGGCCTTTTAAGACTGAGATGGGGAGGAATTTCTTCACTCAGAGGGTTGTGAATCTTTGAAAGAGCTGTGGATGATAGATATTTTGACTCTAGAGGAATCAATGGATATGGCAAGATCTGAGGATGGAGTTGAAGTCGAAGATCAGCCATAATCTTATTGAATGGCAGAGCAGACTCGAAGGGCCAAATGGCCTACTCCTGCTCCTATTTCTTATGTTCTTATGAAAGTGGAGTTGAGGTCGAAGATCAGCCGTGATCTTATTGAATGGCGAAGCAGGCTCGACAGGCCGTATGGCCTACTCCTGTTCCTAATTCTCATGTTCTCATGTTCTCATGAACCCACAACCTTCTGACTAAGAGGCAAGGAATGCTACCAACTGAGTGGAAGGATTTGCAGGTTGATTAACATGACATGAACACTTCCATGGCCATGAGCATTATTTAAATGGTGATAGATTGGGAAATGTTGATGTACAGAGGGACCTGGGTGTCCTTGTACACCAGTTACTGAAAGCAAACATGCAGGTGCAGCAAGCAGTTAGGAAGGCAAATGGTATGTTGGCCTTCATTGCAAGAGTACAGGAGCAAGGATGTCTTACTACAGTTATACAGGGCCTTGGTGAGACCACACCTGGAGTACTGTGTGCAGTTTTGGTCTCCTTACCTAAGAAAGGATATACTTGCCATAGAGGGAGTGCAGCGAAGGTTCACCAGACTGATTCCTGGGATGGCAGGACTGTCGTATGAGGAGAGATTGGGTCGACTAGGCCTGTATTCACTAGAGTTTAGAAGAATGAGAGCGGATCTCATTGAAACGTATAAAATTCTGACAGGGCTAGACAGACTGGATGCAGGGAGGATGTTTCCCCTGGCTGGGGGGTCTAGAACGAGGGGTCACAGTCTCAGGATATGGGGTCGGACATTTAGGACTGAGATGAGGAGAAATTTCTTCACTCAGAGGGTGGTGAACCTGTGGAATTCTCTACCACAGAAGGCTGTGGAGGCCAAGTCACTGAATATATTTAAGAAGGAGATAGATAGATTTCTAGACACAAAAGGCATCAAGGGGTATGGGGAGAGAGCGGGAATATGGTCTTGAGATAGAGGATCAGCCATGATCATATTGAATGGCGGAGCAGGCTCGAAGGGCCAAATCCTGCTCCTATTTTTCTATGTTTCTATGACAATCTTTTTCCAACTCATAGGGGGGTTAGGTCCTATACAGTGGGAGGGTTTTATGGGCTCAAGTATCCTGCTGGATGTTAACCCAGAATTCTGAGCTCTGTTCTTCACTCGTTGGGACTGTCTGGAGCAGGGATTGAAATCCAGGACCTTCTAACTCGGAGACAGCAATGGAACCACCGAGCTAAAGGCTTCCTCAAGTTTGTGGGTGTGTTGCATAAAATGTCACATATAATAACCTGTCTTTGATTGTCATAGATTTTGACTTAACTGCTCTGTACATCTGGCTTTTCCAGTTTGTAGTTATAAAAGAAAAGAGCATCACCTGGGGACAGATACACAGAATAGACTGAAATAAAAATAGAAAACACTGGAAATACTCAGCAGGTCAGGCAGTATCTGCGGAGAGAGAAACAGAGCTAACGTTTCAGGTCGATGACCTTTTGTCAGAACTCAATATAACATACTTTAGCTTTGCATGACGCAAATTGCATGGTTTTCTTTTACTAAAAGGAATCACATGATGGGAAGAAAACCCACAGGTGCAGTTGGGAGTACAGAGTTTTGGCAGCATGGACATGGTGTTGATGCACCTCCGTCTTGTGCAAACCCCCTTTCTGGATTCCTTAGGGGAAAAATTTGGTTGCTTTGCACCTCCCGTTAGTGCCGCAGAAGGCATGGGCGGCGGTAATCTGTAGCGCCCCACGGCGATGACGTCATCGGCGTGCACAGCGCTCCGCTCAAGCCCCGGCCGCGATCTTTGGGAGCGCCCCCTGACTTACCGCCGGACGCTATGTCCGATGGGGTCAGGTGGGCCTACCTGCGGCCGGGGAGGCGCTATTTAAAGGTGAGGTGCGGGGCGGTCATTTTTATTGCTGGCCGCCTGCCAGCGCCTGCCTGCACTCCTGTCCCCGGCCTCCTGACCCACCCCGCCCGCGGAGCGCTGGCTGCGCTCCAAGAGCCCAGCACTTCTCTTGAGTGCCAGGCTCTTTTGCCAGCACTCCTGTTCCCCGGGGGCCCAGCTGGGCCCCGGGTTGCGCTGCGCAAGGCCCCTCCCCTTTAAGAAGGGGAGGAAGGCCTGCAATGTGCCGCAGCGCCGTATCGCCGCGATATTCCCTCGCAGCGGCCCAAGAGAGATGCGAGGTGCTTCCAGTAGCACTCCGCTTCCCTCTTGGGGCGCTACCACTCAATTTCCGTCACGGGGGCGCTAATTTTTCCGGGGCGCTAAAAGTAGCACCACGGTGAAGTTATCGCCCCCACTCAATTTTTAGCCCCTTGAACTTTTAAAATGCTTCACTTTTCCCTTTAGGAACATATTAAATCATTAAAATATACAAAGCGGTTATAAAATGGAATCGGAGTTCTGAGTGGGGTGGAAGTCCTTGAGCCCCAAATCTTAAAAGAAAGAATTTGCATTTCTGTAGCGTTTCTCGACCTCAGGACGCCCCAAAGGGCTTTGCAGCTAATGAAGTACTTTTGAAGTGCAATCACTGCTGTAATGTAGGAAAACGCGGCACTCAGTATGCGCACAGCAAGCTCCCACAAACAACAATGCGATAAATGACCAGATAATCTGCTTCAGTGATGTTGGTGGAGGAATAAATACTAGCCAGGACACCGGGGAGAACTCCCCCTGCTCTTCTACGAATAATGTCACTCTCGCCTCTGAGTCAGAAGGTAATGGGATCAAGTCCCACGAAGAGACTTGAGCACAAAATCCCGGCTGACTCGCCTAGTGCCAGTACCGAGGGAGCCCTGCACTGCTGGAGGTGCCGTCTTTTGGATGAGACGTTAAACCGAGGCCCCGTCTGCCCTCTCAGGTGGATGTAAAGGATCCCACGGCACTTTGCGAAGAAGAGCAGGGGAGTTCTCCCAGTTTTGTAACCAATATTTTTTAGTCTGCAAGGTCTTTCTTTCACCTGTACTGATCTTGGTGAGGAAGTCATGTGGCTGTTTGCTTGTGGCAGGTTTGGAAAGACTCCTGGGGATATCCGACACTGACAAGCACATTGCGGAGATGAGGAAGGAGAAGGAGGACATCCAGAAAGAGCAGAAGGTGTCCGTGATGCAGTTGTTCCGCTCTTCCAGCTATCGACAGCCCATCATTGTTGCCTTGATGCTGCACATGTCCCAGCAATTCTCTGGGATCAACGCGGTGAGTGCCAACAACGTAACAATTAGTGAATGATAGCTCATCAATTTCAGGCATCCAGTGTCCCATCAAACACTCCCAGGGCAGGTACAGCACGGGTTAGATACAGAATAAAGCTCCCTCTACACTGTCCCATCAAACACTCCCAGGGCAGGTACAGCATGAGTTAGATACAGAGTAAAGCTCCCTCTACACTGTCCCATCAAACACTCCCAGGGCAGGTACAGCATGGGTTAGATACAGAGTAAAGCTCCCTCTACACTGTCCCATCAAACACTCCCAGGGCAGGTACAGCACAGGTTAGATACAGAGTAAAGCTCCCTCTACACTGTCCCATCAAACACTCCCAGGGCAGGTACAGCATGGGTTAGATACAGAGTAAAGCTCCCTCTACACTGCCCCATCAAACACTCCCAGGGCAGGTACAGCACGGGTTAGATACAGAGTAAAGCTCCCTCTACACTGTCCCATCAAACACTCCCAGGGCAGGTACAGCACGGGTTAGATACAGAGTAAAGCTCCCTCTACACTGTCCCATCAAACACTCCCAGGGCAGGTACAGCACGGGTTAGATACAGAGTAAAGCTCCCTCTACGCTGTCCCATCAAACACTCCCAAGGCAGGTACAGCACGGGTTAGATACAGAGTAAAGCACCCTCTACACTTTCCCATCAAACACTCCCAGGGCAGGTACAGCACGGATTAGATACAGAGTAAAGCTCCCTCTACACTGTCCCATCAAACACTCCCAGGGCAGGTACAGCACGGGTTAGATACAGAGTAAAGCTCCCTCTACACTGTCCCATCAAACACTCCCAGGGCAGGTACAGCACGGGTTAGAGACAGAGTAAAGCACCCTGTACACTTTCCCCATCAAACACTCCCAGGGCAGGTACAGCACGGGTTAGATACAGAGTAAAGCTCCCTCTACACTGTCCCATCAAACACTCCCAGTGCAGGTACAGCATGGGTTAGATACAGAGTAAAGCTCCCTCTACACTGTCCCATCAAACACTCCCAGGGCAATACAGCACGGGTTAGATACAGAGTAAAGCCCCCTCTACACTGTCCCATCAAACACTCCCAGGGCAATACAGCACGGGTTAGATACAGAGTAAAGCCCCCTCTACACTGTCCCCATCAAACACTCCCATTTATTGCCCATCTCTAGATAAGAGACCTTGCTAGGCCACTTCAGAGGGCATTAACTGCGGGTATTCTGCAGCGAGTGTCTCACCTCCTGACTCCCCAAAGACTTTCCAATATCTACAAGGCACAAGTCAGGAGTGTGATGGAATACTCTCCACTTGCCTGGATGAGTGCAGCTCCAACACTCAAGAAGTTCGACACCATCCAGGGCAAAGCAGGCCGCTTGATGGGCACCCCATCCACCACGTTAAACATTCACTCCCTCCACCACCGGTGTACCGTGGCCGCAGTGTATACCATCTACAAGATGCACTGCAGCAACTCGCCAAGGCTTCTACGACAGCGCCTCCCACACCCGCGACCTCTACTACCTAGAAGGACAAGGGCAGCAGGCGTATGGGAACACCACCACCTGCAAGTTCCCCTCCAAGTCAGAAACCATCCTGACTTGGAAATATATCGCTGTTCCTTCATTGTCGCTGGTTCAAAATCCTGGAACTTCCTAACAGCTTTGTGGGAGTACCTTCACCACATGGACTGCTGCAGTTCAAGAAGGTGCCTCACCACCACCTTCTCAAGTGCAATTAGGGATGGGCACATCACATGAATGAAAAAATAAAATTAACATTGGCTAGAGCCACATTTGGGCCCAGACAGGGTAAGGATGACAGGGTTCATTCCCTGAAGGACATTAGTGAACCAATTGGGTTTTCATGACAATCCAACAGCTTCATGGTCACTTTTAACGACACCAGCTTTTTATTTCTAGATTTTCTTTTGAATTTGAATTTAAATTCAAAGCCCAAAATGGCATTTGAAGTTACATATCTCTAGATTACTCGTTCAGTAGCATAACCACTGCACTCCCGTACCCCTCTAGATTACTAGTCCAGTAATATAACCACTCCACTCCCGTACCCCTCTAGATTACTAGTCCAGTAATATAACCACTCCACTCCCGTACCCCTCTAGATTACTAGTGCAGTAACATAACCACAGGCTTTAAACTAATGAAGGTGGGGTGGGAGGATTCAGGAAAGAGTAAATTTAAAAGAGAAATGTCGAGGCTCTAGATGCAAAAAACCTCCCGGAAATAGTGGAGAACCAAGGGTCTAGCAAGAATGAGGAACTGAAAGAAATTCGTATTAGTAAAAAAATAGTACTGGAGAAATTAATGGGACTGAAAGCCGATAAATCCCCTGGACCTGATGGTCTCCATCCTAGGGTTTTGAAAGAGGTGGCTATAGAGAGAGTGGATGCATTGGGTGTCATTATCCAAAATTCCATAGATTCTAGAATGATTCCCGCGGATTGGAAGGTAGAAAATGTGACCCCACTATTTAAGAAAGGAGGGAGAGAGAAAACGGGGAACTACAGACCAGTTAGCCTGACATCGGTAGTAGGGAAAATGCTAGAATCTATTATTAAAGACGTGGTAACAGGGCACTTAGACAATAATAATAGGATTGGGCAGAGTCAACACGGATTTATGAAAGGGAAATTGGGTTTGACAAATCTGTTAGAGTTTTTTGTGGTTGTAACTAGCAGAATAGATAAGGGGGAAACCAGTGGATGTGGTGTATCTGGATTTTCAGAAGGCATTTGATAAGATGCCACACAAGAGGTTATTAAACAAAATTAGGGCTCATGGGTAATATACTAGCATGGATTGAGGATTGGTTAACGGACAGAAAACAGAGAGTAGGAATAAATGGGTCATTTTCGGGTTGGCAGGCTGTAACTAGTGGGGTACCACAAGGATCAGTGCTTGGGCCTCAGCTATTCACAATCTACATCAATGATTTGGATGAGGGGACCAAATATAACATATCCTAGTTTGTTGATGATACAAAGCTGGGTGGGAATGTAAGTTGTGAGGAGGATGCAAAGAGGTTTCAAGGGGATATAGACAAGCTAAGTGAATGGGCAAGAACATGGCAAATGGAATATAATGTGGAGAAATGTGAAGTTATCCACTTTGGTAGGAAAAATAGAAAAGCAGAGTATTTTTTAAATGCTGAGAGACTGGGAAATGTTGGTGTTCAGAGGGACCTGGGTGTCCTTGTACATGAATCACTGAAAGTTAACATGCAGGTACAGCAAGCAATTAGGAAACAAGTATGTTGACCTTTATTACAAGAGGATTTGAGTATAAGAGTAAAGACATCTTACTGCAATTATATAGGGCCCTGGTGAGACCACACCTGGAGTATTGTGTACAGTTTTGGGGCGTGAAATTCGCGGGGTGCTTTTAACTTTTTGAAAAGTTAGCGCCCAGCAAAATCCATTGTAAAATGTTGCAAAATTGGGCGTTTCACCCCAGGAGTGAAGCGGGGCGGTAAATGAGGCGCTAATATTCTCAGTGGAGCGCTGCAGGGGCACTATTGCCAGAGCGCTACCCAATTTCAGCTGACTTGCATTCAGCAATCAGCCATCAAGCCTTGACTCGAGCTTATTCCAGCTCTTAAAGGGGAGGTCATTTCAAGCTGCAGCTGCTCATTATCAGTATTGCTGCACTTGAGTGCGAGCTCTCAGTTACTGAGACAGCTTTGTGCCATGGCTGCTGCAAGGGAGAGGGAGAGGGAGAGGGCTACTGGATTCAGCGATGTGAATTGGATATGTTCAGCAGCTTGTCTGACAATTTCTCAGCAGAGTTATGGCCGACAAAAAATATCCCCAAAATGGCGCCTTTAAATAGCGCGCGCGGAGCCGACTCCCGACTGCAACTCGACAGCTGATGTTGTCGTTGTTAGCAGCAGGCAGTAAGTGAGGGGGTGCAGCCGACTTTTGCATCCGGGGCGCTAACGGAGTGCTGCGCACGGCGATGACGTCATCATCGCAGGGTGCGGCCGAGCAGGACAGTACCTACTCTTAGGGCCTCCGCAAAAACCCAGCCCAATTTAGCGTTGGGCGCTAATATCGCCGTGCCCAGGCGAACACCCATTTGCGCCCCATTAGCGCCCCATGGAGGTGCTAACGGCAGGCACAAAGCAGCCGAATTTCACGCCCTTGGTCTCCTTACCGAAGGAAGGATATACTTGCCATAGAGGGAGTGCAATGAAGGTTCACCAGACTGGTTCTTGGGATCAGGGGATTGTCCTATGAGGAGAGATTGAATAGACTAGGCCTATATTCTCTAGAGTTTAGAAGAATGAGAGGTGATCTCATTGAAACATACAAAATTGTTACAGGGCTTGACAGGGGAGATGCAGGGAGGATGTTTCCCCTGGCTGAGGAGTCTAGAACCAGGGGTCACAGTCTCAGAATAAGGTGCCGGGCATTTAGGACTGAGATGAGGAGAAATTTCTTCACTCAGAGGGTGGTGAATCTTTGGAATTCTCTACCCCAGAGGGCTGTGGAGGCTCAGTCGTTGAGTATATTCAAGACAAAGATCGATAGATTTTTGGATATTAAGGGAATCAAGGGATATGGGGATAGTGCAGGAAAGTGGCGATGAGGTAGAAGATCAGCCATGATCCTATTGAATGGCAGAGCAGGCCCGAGGGGCTAAATGGCCGACTCCTGTTCCTATTTCTTATGACCACTACACTCACCTTACCCCGCTGGATTACCAGACCTGTAACATAATCACTACACTACTGTATCCCTCTGGAGTAACATAACCACTACATTACTGTACTCATTAGTCCTGCTTTGGTCAGTACTTGGACAAAGGATGCAATACTCAGCCTTAAAGTGTCAGTAGCTTTCATCTGGCTGCTGATCGCTGTCAACCATAACAGTTTGTACCAACAGACTGGTGCTACCTCTCGTTTGTTTTGCAACATAACTCACCTGTATATCTGAAGCATTAATCAGTGAGTGCTGCTGTGCCTGAGTTAGTATAGTGTTGGAAGCGTGCCTGACAGTCTGCTAATTCAGCAACTAGCCTGGGTCACTGAGGCTGCAGCACATTTTACACTGGAGATTTCCATATGACGTTTTTAACCCTTGGACTGCTGGGCAGTTCCAGGGAAATGCGTGTCTCCCTGGCCCAGTTTTTTGTAAGCTTTCAGCTCAGAGAATGACATAGAATGTACCACACAGAATCGGGCCATTCGGCCCAAATGATCTATGCTGGTTTCTATGCTCCTGACGATCCTCCTCCCACCTTACTGACCCTACGGGCAGGATTTTCATTGGGCCATGGAGGCGGGATTGGAGGCGTGTGGGGAGTTAAAATCCCGAAATCGGGGGGGCACGAACCCATCCCGCCCCCAACCCGCCTCCATGCCAGTTTCAAAGGAGGCGGGTACCCGCCCCGCACTGGGACCCGCCTCCCCGAGGCGGGAAGGGGATTAGTGCCAATTAACTGCCTGTTAACAGGTAGTTAACAGGCAGTTTTTAGTCTAATCCCTACTTTTACTGTTGAAGTGTGGGATTCCCGACGGCTCCAAACCACGCCAAGTTAGCGAGGCGGGCCGTCGGGATGAAGGGCTTGGAGGGGTCGAGATGTCTGGTGTTCAGGTGAGTGATGGGTGCATGAGTGCAAAGGTAAGTGTGTTTCGTGTGTGTAAAGTGTTTAAAGAAGTTTTACATACCTTTACTTACCTTTACAGCCTTCCTTCCTTCAGGTCTCGGGAGTCCCTCATCTCACCGGCACAGAAAGCAGAATGGCCGCGAGCTGTCAAAAATTGCAGCATTCAGCTTTCTGTTCTGGAGAGATCTCTAAATCATCCTGAGAGGAAGGAATTAACTTGGAGTACAGATTGTCAGTGTTTGACAGCTTCAAACAGCTGTGAAACGCTGATATTTCATCTGTCAAAAGGCCTTGACAGATGAAATATCAATCTGTGGTGTCACCTGTTGCCGGGTGGCCCTTAATTGGCCTGCTGAGCCCGCTGGGCGGGCTCAACAAGGTCAATCAAGTCAAGATCGCGTGGGTTGGCTAGAACTTGATGGAGGCGGGACTACAACCCCGAAAGTTGTAGTCCTGCCTCCTACCTGACTCCTGAATGAAAATCCAGCCCTACGTGTCAGCTGTGGCTCAGTGGGTAGCACTCTCACCTCTGAGTCAAAAGGTTGTGGGTTTGAGTCCCACTCCAGAGACTGGAGCACAAATAGCTCAGCTGACAGTCCAGTGCAGTGCTGAGGGAGCGCTTCACTGTCAGAGGTGCCGTTTTTCGGATGAGACGTTAAACCGAGGTCCCATCTGCACTCTCAGGTGGATATAAAAGATCCCATGGCCACAATTTCGAAGAAGAGCAGGGGAGTTATCCTTGGTGTCCTGGCCAATATTTATCCCACAATCAACATTAAAAAAACAGATTATCTGGTCACTATCATATTGCTGTTTGTGGGAGCTTGCTGTGTGCAAATTGGCTGCCGCGTTTCCTACATTACAACAGTGACTACTCTCCAAAAAAGTACTTCATTGGCTGTGAAGCACTTTGGGACGTCCGGTGGTCGTGAAAGGCGCGATATAAAGTGCAAGTCTTTTTTCTTTCTTTTACTTCATCTCACTCTATCAGCATATCCTTCTATTCCTTTCTCCCTCGTGTGTTTATCTAGCTTCCCCTTAAATGCATTTATGTTATTCGCCTCAACCACCCCATGTGGTAGCGAGTTCCACACTCTCACCACTCTCTGGGTAAAGAAGTTTCTCCGGAATTCCTTCTTGGATTTACTAGTGACTCGTTGTAAGTCTACAAGTTTACAATCAGAAAAGGACATTTGTTCCAGCGAACCAGCTTCTTCCAGTTCATGCGTGACTCTTCCATCATGGGCTCCCCTTACCCTTACCCCAGATCTCTATAATCACTTCCTAGCCTCGCGAAAATCAAACAGATCTATTAATGGGGGTGAAATTGGTTTTCAGCGGTAAGTCAAAATGGGCGATAGCAATGAGAAAAAAAATGGCTGGGATGTAAAACAGGCTGGCGATTCGCTATCGCCCATTTTGCACTTTCAGATATTCGTGACCAAATATTACCCAACTCTTTTTTGAATTGTAGTCACTGTTGTAATGTAAGAAACATGGCAGCCAATTTGCGCACAGCAAGCTCCCACAAACAGCAGTGAGATAATGGCCAGATAACCTTTTATAGTGATGTTGGTTGAGGGATAAATAGTGGCCAGGACACCGGGGAGAACTCCCCTGGCTCTTCTTTGAAATAATGTTGTGGGATCTTCTACGTCCACCTGAGAGGGCAGACGGGTCCTCATCCAAAAGACTGCACCTCGTCAGTGCGGCATTCCCTCAGTACTGGCACTGGCGTGTCAGCCTGGATGATGTGCTCAAGTCTCTGGAGTGGGGCTTGAAACCACAACCCTGTGACTCAGAGGCAAGAGTGCTACTCACTGAGCCAGGGTTGACTCATTCAAGCTCGGTGGCATTGAAATAAGCAGTAATGTGACCTTACTGAAGTTACTCAAGTGTCAGAAGTTTCTTCATTACTGTAATATTGCCTAAAGTTAACAATTTCAATTAAAAATACCACTTTACTTTTGCTCACCACATCACCCCCATTCCCCTTTCTCTCTCTCATTCTCTCTTCCTTCACTCTCTTCTCCCTTCTCTGTCTACTTTAGATTCATTTTCAACTTTAATTTGACTTCCATTCCACCCAATCAATCTTTCCTGGTCAAATCTTTAACCCAATCACTTTGCTCAAATTTTTCTTTCCTCCAGCTTCCATTTTGGGTCAACTTTAAAAAAGAACGGGCTTCTTGCTTGGGTGGCTGAAACCAATCAAAAGCCAGAAGAGTGAAGGTTGACCTGGTTAGATAGGAGCAAGTTAATCTCTGGCACATTGTTATATATTATTAGTACCTTACCATAGCCCTGTCAAAGCTGAGATAACCCCCATCCCGTAACATTCTGAAAAGAATCAGAGGGGGAGATGAGAATTTCTTTTACGCAGCGAGTTGTTGTGGTCTGGAACGCGCTGCCTGAAAGGGTGGAGGAAGCAAATTCAGTAGTAACTTTCAAAAGAAAATTGGATAAATACTTGAAAAGGAAAAATTTGCAGGGCTATGGGGAAGGAGCAGGGGGAGAGTGGGACTAATTGGATCGCTCTTTCAAAGAGCCGGCACAGGCAGGATGGGCCGAATGGCCCAATCTGTGCTGTAAGATTCTCTGATTCTTGCCTCACTTCACTCTCCAGTGAGTGAGTCCAAGAGAAAGGACCTTAGAGTGTGATCCTAAGCCGAGAGGGCAGGAGATCATAGTCTCATCCCATGAGGCTCCTGCTGGATGTGGTGGCTGTTTCCATACCCACAGTTTGCTACAGTATCAGTGTCTCTTGTATTTTGTTATAATTCTCTATTCTTATTCCCTCTAGATCTTTTACTATTCCACAGCTATTTTTAGCCAGGCTGGTATTTCGCACCCAGTGTACGCCACGATCGGAGTGGGAGTGGTCAATATTATCTTCACCGTGGCCTCCGTAAGTAATCAAGAAAACATGTTTTTATGGGATCCTTCCCCGTGAATAAAAGAAAGACTTGCATTTCTATAGCTCCTTATCACGACCTCAGGATGTCTCAAAGCGCTTCACAGCCAGTGAAGTACTTTTGAAGTGTAGTCACTGTTGTAATGTCGGAAACGTGGCTGCCAATTTGCGCACAGCAAGCTCCCACAAACAGCAGTGGGATAGATGACTAGTTAATCTGTTGTTGGTTGAGGGATAAATATTGGCCAGGAGACCCCCTCTCCACTTCTTCCAATAGTGCCAATGGGATCTTTCACGTCCACCTGAGAGGACAGACGGGGCCTCGGTTTAATGTCTCATCCAAAAGACAGCACCGCCGATAGAGCAGCAGTTCCTCAGTACTGCACTGGGAGTGTCAGCCTAGATTATGTGCTTCAATGAGGCTTGAACCCACAACCTTCTGTCTCAGAGGCATGAATGCTACCCACTGAGCCAACACTGACACTTGTAATGCAGGAAACACTCCCAAAAGGCTCATGTGGGTACATGCACAGACCAGCCGAGTCCCAGGTTTCATTGTTAGTCTGTGCTGAGCTGGCTGTTCTCAGCGGGAGCAGTTTAGGCGATCTACAGATGGGAGAAGGGGAAGTGCAATGAGACCTGGGCGTCCTTGTGCACCAGTCGCTGAAAGTAAGCATGCAGGTGCAGCAGGCGGTTAAGAAGGGAAATGGTATGTTGGCCTTCGTAGCGAGAGGGTTTGAGTACAGGAACAAGGATGTCTTGCTGCAGTTGTACAGGGCCTTGGTGAGACCACATCTTGAGTATTGTGTGCAGTTTTGGTCGCCTTATCTGAGGAAGGATGTTCTTGCCATGATGGAGTGCAGCGAAGATTCACCAGGCTGATACCTGGGATGGCAGGAATGACATATGAGGAGAGATTGGGTCGATTGGGCTTGTACTCGCTGGAGTTTAGAAGAATGAGAGGGGATCTCATCGAAACTTATAAAATTCTAACAGGACTAGACAGACTAGATGCTGGAAGGATGTTCCCGATGGTCGGGGTGTCCAGAACCAGGGGTCACAGTCTAAGGATAAGGGGTAAGCCATTTAGGACAGAGATGAGGAGGAATTTCTTCACCCTGTGAAATTCTCTACCAAAGAAGGCAGTAGAGGCCAATTCATTAAATATATTCAAGAAGGAGTTGGATATATTTCTTAAGGCTAAGGGGATCAAGGGATATGGGGAGAAAGCAGGGACAGGGTACTGAATTTGGATGATCAGCCATGATCTCATTGAATGGCGGAGCAGGCTCGAGGGGCCGAATGGCCTACTCCTGCTCCTATCTTCTATGTTTCTCAGTGGCCCTGGGAGGGGTGGGAGAAAAACTCAGCCAAGGTTCTTGCTGGTGACAGCTGATCAGAGACCCAGGTTAGAAAGTGGACATCAGGTGAGGCCAGCAGGCAGTTTGGTTTTCATGGCCGCCTAGGTACAATAGCTTGCTGACACTTGTTGCGTGGGCTGACCTATGAAGAATCGACACTTGAGCTGGTGCTGAAGGGATACCAGCGCCCATGGAACCGTACCTCAGCAAGAAGTCAAGAGCCACTCATCGACCTGAAACGTTAACATTCCCTTCCCCTCTCCACAGATGCTGCCTGACATGCTGAGCGTTTCTGTTTTTATTTCAGATTTGCAGCATGTGCAGTATTTTGCTTTCTGTTTGTAGTTCTCAGGATGGTGCTAGTTAATAATTTCTGTTTGGTTGTTTATTCTATTCAGTTAGTGTTTAACAAGAGAACACTCTGCCAAGACTAAATTGAACAAATAGGCTTTTACAAGCATGGCCAGCGATGGTTAGAAGCATTAGAAAGGAGAAAAGAAGAACTTGCATTTATATAGTGCCTTTCATGACCTCAGGACCTACCAAAAATACTTTCTAGCCAATGAAGTACTTTTGAAGTGTAGTCATTATTGCAATGTAGGGAAATGCGGCAGGCAATTTGCTCCCACAAACAGCAATGAGATAAATAACCAGATAATCTGTTTTAGTGATGTTGGTTGAGGGATAAATATTGGCCCAGGACACCAGGGAGAACTCCCCCTGCTCTTCTTTGAAATAGTGTCGTGAGATTTTCACGTCCACCTGAGAAGGCAGACGGGACCTCGGTTTAACATCTCATCCAAAGGGCGGTTAAAGAGGCGAGACACCAAATTTGAAGCAGTTTAAAAAAAAAATTTATATATTTATTTTTCAACAACTTGTATTTATATAGTGCCTTTAAAGTAGTAAAATGTCCCAAGGCGCTTCACAGGAGCGTGATCAGACAAATATTTTACACCGAGACACACATGGAGAAATTAGGTCAGATGGCCAAATATTTGGTCAAAGACGTAAGTTTTAAGGAGCAACTTAAAGGAGGAAAGTGAGGTAGCGAGATGGAGAAGTTTAGGGAGGGAATTCCAGAGCTTAGGGCCCAGGCAACAGAAGGCACGGCCACCAATAGTTGAGCGATTATAATCAGGGATGGTCAAGAGGGCAGAATTAGAGGAGCGCAGATATCTTGGGGGGGTTGTGGGGCTGAAGGACATTAGAGATAGGGAGGGTCGAGGCCATGGAGGGATTTGAAAACAAGGATGAGAATTTTGAAATCAATGCGTTGCTTAACTGGGAGCCAATGTAGGTCAGCGAGCACAGGGGTGATGGGCGAACGGGACTTGGTGCGAGTTAGGACACGGGCAGCCAAGTTTTGGATGACCTCAAGTTTACGTAGGATAGAACGTGGAAGGCCAGCCAGGAGTGCGTTGGAATAGTCAAGTCCAGAGTTAACAAAGGCATGGATGAGGGTTTCAGCAGCAGAAGAGCTGAGGCAAGGGTGGAGACGGGCGATGTTAGGAGGGTGGAAATAGGTGGCCTTAGTTATGCCACTGATGTGTGGTCAGAAGCTCATTTCAGGGTCAAATATGACACCAGGATTGCGAACAGTGTGGTTCAGCCCCAATCAGATGCTAGGGAGAGGGATGGAGTCAGTCGCTAGGGAACGGAGTTTATGGCGGGGACCGAAAACAATGGCTTCGGTCTTCCCAATATTTAATTGGAGAAAATTTCTGCTCATCCAGTACTGGATGTGGGACAAGCAGTCTGACAATTTAGATGCTGTGGGGCAGTCAAGAGAAGTGGTAGTGAGGTAGAGTTGGATGTCGTCAGCGTACATGTAAAACCTGATGCTGTGTTTTCAGATGATGTCTCCAAGGGGCAGCATGTAGATGAGAAATAGGAAGGGGCCAAGGATAGATCCTTGGGGGACACCAGAGGTAATGGTGCAGGAGGAGAAGCCGTTGCAGGTGATTCTCTGGCTATAATTCAATCGATAAGAATGGAAACAGGCGAGTGCAATCCCACTCAGCTGGATGACAGTGAAGAGGCGTTGGAGAAGGATAGAGTGGCCAACCATGTCAAAGGCTGCAGATAAGTCAAGAAGGATGAGGAGGGAAGGTTACCTTTGTCGCAGTCATAAAGGATGTCATTTGTGACTTTGATGAGGGCCGTTTCAGTACGGTGGCAGGGGCAGAAACCTGATTGGAGGGATTTAAACATGGAGTTCTAGGAAAGATGGGCACAGATTTGGGAGGCGACAACACATTCAAGGACTTTGGAGAGGAAAGGGAGGTTGGAGATGGGGCGATAGTTTGCAAGGACAGAGGGGTCAAGGGTTGATTTTTTGAGAGGGGTGATGACAGCAGATTTGAAGAAGGGGACAGTACCTGAGGAGAGAGAACCGGTAACAATGTCAGCTAACATGGGAGCTAGAAAAGAAAGTTGGGTACTCAGCAGTTTGGTAGGAGTAGGGTCAAGGGAGCAGGAAGTGGCTCTCATGGACATGAATATTTTGGAATACTTTGGGCAGGAAGTGCTCTCTGTATTCTGAATGGGGGAAATCATCCAGGGCTCCTGCTCCTGATTGCTATACATTTGTTTTATTCATTTATGAGATGTGGGCATCATTAGCAAGGCCGGCATTTATTGCCCATCCCTAATTGCCATTGAGAAGGTGGTGGTGAGCCGCCTTCTTGAACCGCTGCAGTCCGTGTGGTGAAGGTACTCCCACAGTGCTGTTAGGGAGGGAGTTCCAGGATTTTGACCCACTGGCAATGAAGGAACGGTGATATATTTCTAAGTCAGGATGATGTGTGACTTGGAGGGGAACTTGGAGGTGGTGGTGTTCCCATGCGCCTGCTGCCCTTGCCCTTCTAGGTGGAAGGGGTCGCGGGTTTGGGAGGTGCTGCCGAAGAAGCCTTGGCGAGTTGCTGCAGTGCAGCTTGTAGATGATACACACTGCAGCCACGGTATTGCCGGTGGTGGAGGGAGTGAATGTTTAGGGTGGTAGATTGGGTGCCAATCAAGCGGGCTGCTTTGTCCTGGATGGTGTCGAGCTTCTTGAGTGTTGTTGGAGCTGCACTCATCCAGGCAAGTGGACAGTATTCCATCACACTCCTTACTTGTGCTTTGTAGATGGTAGAAAGGCTTTGGGGAGTCAGGAAGTGAGACACTCACCGCAGAATACACAGCCTCTGACCGGCTCTTGTTGCCACAGTATTTATGTGGCTGGTCCAGTTAAGTTTCTGGTCAATGGTGACCCCCAGGATGTTGATGGTGGGGGATTCGGCGATGGTAATACCATTGAATGTCAAGGGGAGGTGGTTAGTCTCTTGCTTGTTGGAGATAGTCATTGCCCGGCACTTCTGTGGCGTGAATGTTACCTGCCACTTATCAGCCCAAGCCTGCAACAGGTCTTGTTGCATGTGGGCATGGATTGCTTCATTATCTGAGGAGTTGTGAATGGCACTGAACACAGCGCAGTCATCAGCGAACATCCCCATTTCTGACCTTATGTTGGAGGGAAGGTCGTTGATGAAGCAGCTGAAGATGGTTGGGCCTAGGACACTGCCCTGAGGAACGCCTGCAGCGATGTCCTGGGGCTGCAATGATTGACCTTCAATCACCACAACCATCTTCCTTTGTGCTAGGTATGACTCCTGATTCCCATTGACTTCATTTTTACTAGGGCTCCTTTATGCCACACTCGGTCAAATGCTGCCTTGATGTCAAGGGCAGTCACTCTCACCTCACCTCTGGAATTCAGCTCCTTTGTCCATGTTTGCACCAAGGCTGTAATGAGGTCGGGAGCCAAGTGGTCTTGGTGGAACCTAAACTGGGCATCAGTGAGCAAGTTATTGGTGAGTAAGTGCCGCTTGATAGTAGTCGATGACACCTTCCATCACTTTGCTGATGATTGAGAGTAGACTGATGGGGCAGTAATTGGCCGGATTGGATTTGTCCTGCTTTTTGTGGACAGGACATACCTGGGCAGTTTTCCACATTGTCGGATAGATGCCAATGTTGTAGCTGTATTGGAACAGCTTGGCTAGAGGCGTGGCTAGTTCTGGAGCACAAGTCTTCAGCATGGCAGCCGGGATGTTGTCGGGGCCATAGCCTTTGCTGTATCCAGTACGTTGAGCCGTTTCTTGATATCACGTGGAATGAATTGAATTGGCTGAAGACTGGCTTCTGTGGTGGTGGGGACCTCAGGAGGAGGCCGATATGGATCATTCACTCGGCACTTCTGGCTGAAGATGGTTGCAAACGCATCAGCCTTGTCTTTTGCACTCACGTGCTGGGCTCCACCATCATTGAGGATGGGGATATTCATGGAGCCTCCTCCTCCCGTTAGTTGTTTAATGGTCCACCACCATTCACGACTGGGTGTGGCAGGACTGCAGAGCTTTGATTTGATCTGTTGATTGTGGGATCTCTTAGCCCTGCCTATAGCATGCTGCTTCCGCATGGTGAGCCTTTCTGGAAAATGCGGCCAAGAGCTGGTTTAGCTGTGATGCTTTTAGTAGTTGAGAAGCTTGCCGACATTAACCATCTGGGCTTACATGTCAAGACATGTTCAAAATGATTCAATAGGGTAGATACAGAGAAACTATTTCCTCTGGTGGGGGAATCAAGAACGAAGGGACATAATCTTAAAATTAGAGCCAGGCTGTGCAGGAGTGAAATCAGGAGCTGCTTTTTCACACAAAGGGCCAAGGAAATCTGGAAGTCTCTCCGCCAAAAAGCTGTGGATTCTGGGGGTCAATTGGAGATTTCAAGATGAAGTTTGATAGATTTTTGTTGGGTATGGGTATCCAAGGCCATGAGCAAAGGCGGGTAAGTGGAGTTGAGGCACAGATCAGTCGTGATCTAATAGAATGGCGGAGCAGGCTCGAGGGGCTGAATGGCCTCCTCCTGTTCCTATAATTGGACCGGGTATCGGCACATCTGGAAGCATCCCTCAGCACGAGTCTACAGCTTCAGGGGGAGGATGGCACTGGAAGAAGGAGAAAGAAAAAATAATGAAATACAGGCAAGATGTACGTAGATAAGGGGGATCCACATACACAAGCCAAGGGTTGCTGCGTGGCAGGAGGAATCTTGGGTTTGGCGCATGAGAACCAGCAGCATCACTGGTGTCTTGCTTATAGACTGGATGTGTTCTGATTGCTCTGACGTGATGTGTGTATGTCTCTTTAGGTCTTCCTGGTTGAGCATGCTGGCCGTCGGACCTTGTACATAGTCGGTCTGGCAGGGATGTGCTGCTGTGCACTTTTAATGACGGTCGGGCTTGTTTTGCAGGTGAGTGGGATTGGAGCACGAAATACATCTGGTTATGAGAGACAGAAACCCCAAACTTCCTCACCCCCACTAGCCCCGCCCCCCCTCCGTAAAAAAATAAATTGCAATTATATAGCGCCTTTCACAACCTCAGGATGTCCCAAAGGGCCTCACAGCCAATGACATACTCTTAAAGTGTAGTTACTGACCAGTTTGCAGTTTACCCCTCTTAGAGAGGTCATAGAGAGGTATGGGGAGAGAGCGGGAATATGGTGTTGAGATAGAGGATCAGCCATGATCATATTGAATGGCGGAGCAGGCTCGAAGGGTTGAATGGCCGACTCCTGCCCCTATTTTCCTATGTTTCTAGAAAGGTCACTTTTTACCCTTTCACCTGTTCTTTTTAGCTGCTTCTACATAGAGCCTACATCACAGAAACAGGCCATTCAGCCCAACTGGTTGATGCTCCACATGAGCCTCCTCCCACCCGACTTCATCTAAGCATATCAGCATATCCTTCTATTCCTTTCTCCCTCAGGTGTTTATCTAGCTTCCCCTTAAATGCATCTATACTATTCGCCTCAACCACTCCCTGTGGTAGCGAGTTCCACATTCTCACCACTCTCTGGGTAAAGAAGATTCTCCTGAATTCCCTGTTGGATTTATTAGTGACTATCTTATATTTATGACCCCTAGTTCTGGAATCCGCACAAGTGAAAACATTTTCTCTACGTCTACCCTATCAAACCCCTTCATAATCTTAAAGACCCCTATCAGGTCACTCCTCAGTCTTCTCCTTTCTAGAGAAAAAAGCCCCAGCCTGTTGTCTTTCCTGATAGTTTTAACCTCTCAGTTCTGGTATCATCCTTGTAAATCTTTTTGTTGCATCTTTCAAGGTGTCT
The DNA here is from genome assembly GCF_052327205.1 of Somniosus microcephalus. Lineage (NCBI taxonomy): Eukaryota > Metazoa > Chordata > Chondrichthyes > Squaliformes > Somniosidae > Somniosus > Somniosus microcephalus. The sequence continues at coordinate 12,033,919 of NC_140992.1, forward strand.
CCTGAATCCTCAATTGCCTTTTCCTCCATTCCCCTCAGCACACATTCACCTGGATGAGTTACCTGAGCATGTCGGCCATCTTTATCTTCGTCGCTTTCTTCGAGATCGGACCGGGCCCGATCCCCTGGTTCATCGTAGCCGAGTTATTTAGCCAGGGGCCACGGCCAGCTGCCATGACCATTGCTGGCCTCTGCAACTGGACCTGTAACTTCATTGTGGGAATGTGCTTCCCGTACATCGCGGTAAGAGGATTTATGACCCACCTTTTCAAAGCTGTGTCATCTGAGTAAAGAGATAATCCAGACTCGTATCTTAAGGTTCCCTTATTCACTAGGGTGGGGTCTCCAGTATTACCAGTACGCCCATCGGGGTTTTCCGACACACTAATGGCAACCTTAAAATCTGGCACTATTAAACTTCGATACAACAACTTGCATTTATGTAGCGCCTTTAATGTAATAAAGATGTCCCATGGCGCTTCGCAGGAGCAATTATTCAACAGAATTTGACACTGAGCCACATAAGGAGATATTAGGACAGGTGATCAAAAGCTTGGTCAAAGAGACAGCTTTTAAGGAGCATCTTAAAGGAGGAGAGAGAGGTAGAGAGGCGCAGAGGTTTTGGGAGGGAATTCCAGAGCTTAGGGCCCAGGCAGCTGAAGGCACGGCCGCCAAAGGTGGAGCAATTAAAATCGGGAATGTGCAAGAGGCCAGAATTGGAGGAGCGCAGAGATCTCAGATGGCTGTAGGACTGGAGGAGGTCACAGAGATAGGGAGTGGGGGTGAGGCCATGGAGGGATTTAAAAACGAGGATGAGAATTTCAAAATCGAAGCGTTGTCGGACTGGGAGCCAGTGTAGGTCAGCAAGCACAAGGGCTGGTGGGTGAACGGGACTTGGTGCGAGTTAGGATACCGATATATTACTGAAGCAGACAAGGGGCTGACTGTTATTGAGAGGACAAGGTGAAGACAAAGAGCGACGATGCCCAACGTTATCAAGGTGGAAATAAGTGAGGGTGTAATTTGAACTGAACCCGCCCGGCGGGAGTCTGACGGATCGGAATCCTGTGTTACACCCCGCCAGGTTTTACTCTCCATCGACTTCCGTGGAACGTAAAATCGGGTGGGTGTAAAACAGGCAGTAGATCCAATCGCGTCACTTTCCTTGCGAGGGGGTGAGTTAGGTTAAAATTACGCCCAAGAGTCTGCGATGCCCTTAGCGATGCTGGTTGCCCTTAGCAACGCTGGTTGCCCTTAGCAACGCTGGATGCCAAGAATCCACAGGGATCCCTCACGACCAAATGTGGGCATTCTGACCTATCGCATCGATCTGCGTTGGGCGGGCACATTATACTTCTGCTCCCAAATGGGCAGGATATTCTGATGGTGGAAAAAGGGGTGGGGACCAGGTGTAATGGGGTTCCACCCCACTCTCCGCCTCTAGCTGCTCAGATTAAAGGGCGCTTTCTCCCCCATTACAACTCCATTAAAGCCACATTATAGAGTGTAGAATCACCAGAATGACCCACAGATCAGAAACTATAATTGTCAGAAGAGACTTGAGACACTGGGGCTATTTCATCTGGAGCAGAGAAGGCTGTCAGGGGACTTAATTGAACTTTTTAAATGATGAAGGATTTTCATAGGGTGAAAAGGGTGCTTTTTCTGGTTGGAGCCTCAGTGACGAGTGGTCATCAACTTACATTCTCTGTAAGAGTGAGGAGGGAGGTTTGGAGAAATTGCTTTACACAGAGGTTATTGGAGAATGCAATGCCTTGCCACAGGGAGTGGTTGAGGCAGAGAGGCCATTGCATCTTTTCAGGGAAAATTGGATCAATATTTGAGACAGAGGAAGATACAGGGCCATGGGGGAGAGCGTGGGTTAGGGACATTAGTTGTGGATTGATACAGGGCTATGGGGAGAGAGCGGGGCAGTGGGATTAGTTTTGGATTGATACAGGGCTATGGGGAGAGAGCGGGGCAGTGGGATTAATTTTGGATTGATAAGAGGGCTATGGGGAGAGAGTGGGGTAGTTGGATTAGTATTGGATTGATACAGGGCTATGGGGAGAGAGCGGGGCAGTGGGATTAATTTTGGATTGATAAGAGGGCTATGGGGAGAGAGCAGGGTAGTTGGATTAGTATTGGATTGATACAGGGCTATGGGGAGAGAGTGGGTTAGGGACATGAGTTGTGGATTGATACAGGGCTGTGTGGAGAGAGCGGGGCAGTGGGATTAGTATTAGATTGCTCTAGCATAGAGCTGACATAGAGTTGATGGGCCAAATGGCCGCCTTCTGTGCTATAACCTTCTGTCGATCTATGACTTGAATAAAAAATAAGAATCGTATCTGACTTGATTTCACTGGGGACGGCTGGCCATTTCCACTTCTTAAGATGTTCTCTGCACGTTCCCTCTGCAGGAGCTGTGTGGCCATTACGTGTTCATCATTTTTGCCGGGCTCCTCTTTGGTTCCACCTTGTTCACATACTTCAAGGTGCCCGAAACGAAAGGCAAGACATTCGAACAGATCGCGCAAGTATTCCGACGCAAGAGATCCTCGCCACAGCCTCTCAAAGCTTCCGCTACTGAACTGGAACATTTGGGCACTACAGAGGCCTGATTCAGTGGATGAGGCGAAAGAGGAGATTCTGTGCACATCAAGGTGGAAGTATTCAAACAAAGACTGGAACAGGGACCGTGTAAAATGAAGTACGGGTGCCTATTGGAGACAAGCATTGTCGGAGAATTGTTTATTCTCTTCCTTCACCGTTGGAGGGAACCAGAACCGTTTGCCATGCATGCTGGATTGCTAATGGTGTCATTTCAGATGAACGGATAAGGTATTTGGGGGTGAAATTCTACTTTGGCGAGGGTGCAGAAACGAGCGTTCGTGTCCGTTACACACCCCGCCCGAGTTTCCTCTTCGTTGACTTCAAGGCGGTGGCGGGGTGTATAACGGGCGCGCCATCTGCTGCCATCCAATTTGCGATTTCCCCCCCACTTCCCCAAGTTGAATTTCACGCACTTCTGCACATTATTACCACATAATTTCAAGGCCAAGATTATTTGGCTGACAGTATTGTTGTTGGATCTTGTTTATATTAATATACTGTATTTGAGCGGTGGAAGCTGCTCCTACCCGCCTCCCACTTGTGATGATTCTGCTGCTGCTGTTGTGGTTCGAAAAGGAGGTGTTGGAACATGCCAAGACACTGGAGAATAGAGAATTACTTGCGTGATGTTGACTTCTGAATTAAATGAATTGCCTGTAATTATTCATTTAAAAAAAATATTTTTTGCCTTACTGCTGAAAAACTGCAAATGATGGAGTGGGGATTCTACTGAATGTTCACTCCAATGCGTTTCTGGGATTCCAGGTTGCAAGGAAGCGATGAAAGAGGCATTCGCTGATACTCTCCTGTGTGTTGGCTGTCCAGTCACCTGCCCCAAACCCTATGCATGCTCAGTCGTTGAGTATATTCAAGGCTGAGATCGATAGATACTTCGACTCTAAGAAACATAGAAACATAGAAGATAGGAGGAGGAGTAGGCCATTTGGCCCCTCGAGCCTGCTCTGCCATTCAATGCGATCATGGCTGATCATCCAAATTCAGTACCCTGTCCCTGCCTTCTCCCCATATCCCTTGATCCCTTTAGCCTTAAGAAATATATCTAACTCCTTCTTGAATATATTTAATGAATTGGCCTCAACTGTCTTCTGTGGAGGAGAATTCCACAGGTTCACCACTCTCTGGGTGAAGAAATTCCTCATCATCTCTGTCCTAAATGGCTAACCCCTTATCCTTAGACTGTGACCCCTGGTTCTGGACTCCCCCGTCATTGGGAACAGAGAATCAAGGCATATTGGAATCAGGCGGGAAAGTGGAGCTGAGGTCGCAGAGCAGCCATGATCTTATTGAATGGCGGAGCAGGCTCGAGGGGCCGTATGGCCTACCCCTGCTCCTATTTCTTATATTTCTTAACCCTTCGCACATCCCTGCTCCTGTGCTCCATGTGCATTTCTCGAGACGTTTAGGGTTACTTTAGGGCAATCCCGTTACTCTGGGTCCCAAAAGCTACACTTGAAAGGAGCGTGACGTGGAGTCTGGGCGGGGGATACAGAACGTTAGACCCCCGGTTACCTGGCCCATGTGATCAGGGAGCAGCATTGTGGAATTAGCTCTGATACTAAAACGGTTCATTAAAACCGACCTGCAGAGAAACGTATCGCTAGCTGCCTCTCAGTAAGTCATCTGCTAAGCAGATATTTGTACTGTACAAGGATGGTTTTAATCCCACAAACCTGTCCAGTATTTTTTTTAAAAACTCTAATGTGTGATTTTTGTAATTAAATTGTTAATGTATTGAACAGTCAATCACTGGAATTTCCTGCAAGAAGTTTGATTTCAATAAAGTGTACATAAAAAAACCTCTTTGATATACTTGCTATTAATGGACGGAGAGGAGGTGAAGGGATGCCCAGTAGGAGCTGGCGTGAGACTACCCCACACTAAATTAGCAAAGCTCCCTCTACATTGTCCCATCAAACACTCCCAGGGCAGGTACAGCACAGGTTAGATACAGAGTAAAGCTCCCTCTTCAGATGAATACGTGGCTAGAGGAATGGTGTGAGGGGGAGGGATTCAAATTCCTGGGACATTGGAACCGGTTCTGGGGGAGGTGGTAACAGTTCAAACCAGACGGTTTGCACCTGGGCAGGGCCGGGACCGATGTCCTAGGGGGAGTGTTTGCTAGTGCTCTGGGGGAGGGTTTAAACTAAAATGGCAGGGGGTTGGGAACCTGAGCAGAGGGACAGAGGAAAGGGAAACAAGGATAAAAGAAAAAGATAGGAAGGAGAAAAACAAAAGTGGCAGTCAGAGAAATCAACAGTTTAAATCAAACATGGCCACAGTAAATAATAATTCTAATAGGTCTAAGAGCGTTAAAAAAACAAGCCTGAAGGCTTTGTGTCTTAATGCGAGGAGCATTCGTAATAAGGTGGATGAATTAGCTGCGCAAATAGGGGTAAACTATTATGATTTGATTGGGATTACGGAAACATGGCTCCAGGGTGGCCAAGGCTGGGAACTCAACATCCAGGGGTATTCAATATTCAGGAAAGATAGGCAAAAAGGAAAGGGAGGTGGGGTAGCATTGCTGGTTAAAGAAGGGGTTAACACAATTGTAAGGAAGGATATTAGCTCTGATGATGTGGAATCTGTATGGGTAGAACTGAGAAATACCAAGGGGCAGAAAACGTTAGTGGGAGTGGTATATAGACCTCCAAACAGTAATGTGGAGGTTGGGGATGGCATTAAAAGGGAAATTAGAGAAGCATGCAATAAGGGCACAGCAGTCATCATGGGTGACTTTAATCTACATATAAATTGGGCTAACCAAATTAGTAACAATATTATGGAGGAGGATTTCCTGGAGTGTTTATGGGATGGTTTCCTGGACCAATATGTCGAGGAACCAACCAGAGATCAGGCCATCTTAGACTGGGTATTATGTAACGAGAAAGGGTTAATTAGCAATCTTCTTGTACGAGGCCCCTTGGGTCGGAGCGATCATAATATGATCGAATTCTTCATTAAGATGGAGAATGAAGTTGTTGACTCAGAGGCTAGGGTCCTGAATTTAAATAAAGGAAACTACGATGGTCTGAGGCGCGCGTTGGGTAGGATTGATTGGGGAATGGGGAATGTCACTCAAAGGGTTGACGGTGGATAGGCAATGGCAAACATTCAAAGACCGCATGGATGAACTACAGAATTTGTTCATCCCAGTTTGGCATAAAAATAAAACAAAAAAGGTGACTCAACCGTGGCTAACAAGGGAAATTAGGGATAGCATAAGATCCAAGGAGAGGACATATAAATTGGCCAGAAAAAGCAGTAAACCTGAGGATTGGGAGCACTTTAGGATTCAACAAAGGAGGACAAAGGGATTAATTAAGAAGGGGAAAATAGAATATGAGAGTAAGCTTGCAGGGGACATAAAAACTGACTGTAAAAGCTTTTGTAGATATGTGAAGAGAAAAAGATTGGTGAAGTCAAGCGTAGGTCCCTTGCAGTCAGAATCAGGGGAATTTATTATGGGGAACAAAGAAATGGCAGACGAATTAAATATATATTTTGGTTCTGTCTTCACAAAGGAGGACACAAATAACCTCCCATGATGTCGGGGAACATAGGGTCTGATGAAAGGGAGGAACTGAAAGAAATCAGTATTTGCAGGGAAATGGTGTTAAGGAAATTGATGGGATTGAAGGCCGATAAATCCCCAGGGCCTAATAATCTACATCCTAGGGTACTTAAGGAAGTGGCCCTAGAAATAGTAGATGCATTGCTGATCATCTTCCAACATTCGATGGAATCTGGAACAGTACCCATGGATTGGAGGGTAGCTAATGTTACCCCACTATTCAAAAAAGGTGGTAGAGAGAAAATGGGGAATTATAGACCGGTAAGCCTGACATCGGTAGTGGGGAAAATGCTAGAGTCCATTATAAAAGATGTAATAGCAGAGCACTTGGAAAACAGTGACAGGATTGGACAAAGTCAACATGGATTTACAAAGGGTAAATCGTGCTTGACTAATCTACTGGAATTTTTTGAGGATGTAACTGGTAAAATAGATAAGGGAGAACCAGTGGATGTGGTGTATTTGAACTTTCAGAAGGATTTCGATAACGTCCCACATAAGAGATTAGCGTGTAAAGTTAAGACACATGGGATTGGGGGCAAGGTACTGACTTAGATAGAGAACTGGCTGGCAGACAGAAAGCAAAAAGTTGGAATAAACGGGTCTTTTTCCGAGTGGCAGGCAGTGACTAGTGGGGTACCGCAGGGATCGGTCCTTGGACCCCAGCTATTCACAATATATATTAATGATCTAGACAAGGGAACTAGATGTAATATCTCCAAATTTGCAGACAACACAAAGCTGGGTGGGTGTGTGTGCTGTGAGGAGGATGCCGAGAAACTCCAGGATGATTTGGACAGGTTGGGTGATTGGGCAGAAGCATGGCAGATGCAATATAACGTGGATAAATGTGAGGTTATCCACTTTGGTAGCAAAAACAGGAAGACAGATTATTATCTGAATGGCAATAGATTGGGAGAAGGGGAAGTGCAACGAGACCTGGGTGTCCTTGTGCACCAGTCGCTGAAGGTAAGCATGCAGGTGCAGCAGGTGGTTAAGAAGGCAAATGGTATGTTGGCCTTCGTAGCGAGAGGGTTTGAGTACAGGAACAAGGATGTCTTGCTGCAGTTGTACAGGGCCTTGGTGAGACCACATCTTGAGTATTGTGTGCAGTTTTGGTCGCCTTATCTGAGGAAGGATGTTCTTGCCATGGAAGGAGTTCAGCGAAGATTCACCAGGCTGATACCTGGGATGGCAGGAATGACGTATGAGGAGAGATTGGATCGATTGGGCTTGTACTCGCTGGAGTTTAGAAGAATGAGAGGGGATCTCATCAAAACGTATAAAATTCTAACAGGACTAGACAGACTAGATGCTGGAAGGATGTTCCCGATGGTCGGGGAGTCCAGAACCAGGGGTCACAGTCTAAGGATAAGGGGTAGGCCATTTAGGACAGAAATGAGGAGGAATTTCTTCACCCAGAGAGTGGTGAACCTGTGGAATTCTCTACCACAGAAGGCAGTAGAGGCCAATTCATTAAATATATTCAAGAAGGAGTTGGATATATTTCTCAAGGCTAAAGGGATCAAGGGGTATGGGGAGAAAGCAGGGACCGGGTACTGAATTTGGATGATCAGCCATGATCGCATTGAATGGCGGAGCAGGCTCGAGGGGCCGAATGGCCTACTCCTGCTCCTATCTTCTATGTTTCTATTTTTCTGTGTTACACTGTCCCATCAAACACTTGCAGGGCAGGTACAGCACGGGTTAGATTCAGAGTAAAGCTCCCTCGACACTGTCCCATCAAACACTCCCAGGGCAGGTACAGCACAGGTTAGATACAGAGTAAAGCTTCCTCTACACTGTCTCATCAAACACTCCCAGGGCAGGTACAGCACGGGTTAGATACAGAGTAAAGCTCCCTCTACACTGTCCCATCAAACACTCCCAGGGCAGGCCATCAAACACTCCCAGGGGAGGTACAGCACGGGTTGGATACAGAGTAAAGCTCCCTCTACACTGCCCCATCAAACACTCACAGGGGAGGTACAGCACGGGTTAGATACAGAGTAAAGCTCCCTCTACACTGTCCCAAACACTCCTGGGGCAGATACAGCACGGGTTAGATACAGAATAAAGCTCTCTCCACACTGTCCCATCAAACACTCCCAGGGGAGGTACAGCACGGGTTAGATACAGAGTAAAGCTCCCTCTACACACTCCCATCAAACACTCCCAGGGCAGGTACAGCACGGGTTAGATACAGAGTAAAGCTCTCTCTACACTGTCCCATCAAACACTCCCAGGGCAGGTACAGCATGGGTTAGATAGAGAGTAAAGCTCCCTCGACACTGTCCCATCAAATATTCCCAGGGCAGGTACAGCACGGGTTAGATGGAGAGTAAAGCTCCCTCTACACTGTTCCATCAAATACTCCCAGGGCAGGTACAGCACGGGTTAGATACAGAGTAAAGCTCCCTCTACACTGTCCCATCAAACACTCCCAGGGCAGGTACAGCAGGGGCTGGATACCAAGTAACGCTCCCTCTACACTGTCCCATCAAATACTCCCAGGGCAGGTACAGCAGGGGCTGGATACCAAGTAAAGTTCCCTCTACACTGTCCTAACAATGTGCCTTAGCCTCATTCTTCACGACACACCAGCGTGGCATTTTCCACTTTCCACACCACCCCTACTTAGACACATCTCTGTCAGATTACTAACTGAGTGCTGCACTGGGACCAGTTTTGTATCATGGGCCCAAGTTCATTGGGAATTGTGTTGAAACAGGAACGGAAACTGCTGGAGACACTCAGCAGGTCGGACAGCCTCTGTGGAGAGAACGGACAAGTAATCATTTCAGGTGGGGACCCTTCTTCAAAAAGGGAAACCGGGTTGAGCCCGGCTTAAAATTCATTTGACCGAAGACCCGAAGAGCCAGCAGATAGTGGAGCTATTTTCATCTGTCGGACTGTGTTGGAACTAAGCCCAAGTCCCAGAAGTGAAAGGACAATGTTATAGCTCACTGCACCATCTAGTGAATAATGTTTCCCACATTAGAATCATAGAAATGTACAGTACTGAAGGAGGCCATTTGACCCATGTGTCTGTGCTAGCCAAAAAAGAGCTACCAGCCTAATCCTACTTTCCAGCTCTTGGTCTGTAGCCCTGTAGGTTACGGCACTTTAAGTGCACATCCAAGTACTTTTTAAATGCGATGAGGGTTTCTGCCTCTACCTCCCTTTCAGGCAGTGAGTTCCAGACCCCCACCACACTCTGGGCGAAAAAAGTTCTCCTCAACTTCCCTCTAATCCTTCTACCAATTACTTTAAATCTATGTAATTACAACAGTGACTACACTTCAGCAGTACTTCATTGTCCATAAAGTGCTTTGGGACGTCCTGAGGTCATGAAAGGCGCTATAGAAATACTAGTCTTTCTTTCTTCACAGGTGGTGTTCGTCTATTTGGCCTGAATCTGAACCCGGATGAATAGACAAGTCTTATTAGTGTCCTTTGGCAACATATTCCTCTCCTTCTGCCCTATAGACTGGGTGCTCCTTCCTACATAATCCAGGCTGACACTCTCAGTGCAGTACTGAGGGAGTCCTGCACTGTTGGAGGTGCCGTCTTTCGGGTAAGATGTTAAACCGAGGCCCCGTCTGCTCTCTCAGGTGGATGTAAAAGATGTGGCCCAATGCGTAGCGCTGCAGAACGCACCGCCCCGATATTCACGGTTAGCGCTCTAAGAAGGAAGTGGAGCGCTTGGGCGCTAAATCTGAACTTCGCGATCCCCGGTGCTATTTTTTGTCGGGCGCTAAATTGGTCGCTAACGAATTTATCCCCCTATGATTCTTTGCTGGAAATACACTGCAGGTTTGCCAGCGTTTGAAAAGAGAGAAGAGTGGTTCGTGTTTCAGTTCTGTGACCATTTATAAAAACCCAAAACATTAATCTGTCCTTTCACTTTTCAGATTTCCAGTATTTACAGTTTTTTCCCCACCTCATTTTTTATCTGCACGGCGAAAGCAGTTCAGGTGGTGCGGTGGTTATGTTACTGGACTAGTAATTCAGAGAACGTGAGTTCAAATCCCACCATGGGTAAGAATTGGAACTCAATTGAAAGCATCTGTAAAGTCTTGAACCACATAAGAGTCAAGGGCTGCAGTTTGAAAATCTCTGACCAGCCATGGCTCAGTTAGTAGCACATTTAATTCTGAGTCATGGGTTCAAGCCCCACTCTAGACACTTACAGCCTGACACAACAATGCAGTACTGAGGGAACGCTGCACTGTCAGAGGTGTCGTCTTTCGGATAAGACGTTAAACCAAGGCCCTGTTTGCTCTCCCAGGTGGACGTAAAAGATCCAACAGCATTGTTTGATAGGAAGAGCAAGGGAGTTCTCCCCGATGTCCTGGGGCCAATATTTATCCCTGAACCAACATCAAAACAGGTTATCTAGTCATTATCACACTGCTGTTTGTGGGACCTTGCTGTGCGCAAAATTGGCTGCTGCGTTTCCTACATTACAACAGTAACTACACTTCAAAAGTAATTAATTGGCTGTAAAGTGCTTTGGGATGTCGTGAATGGCGCTGTATAAATGGATGTTCTTCCTTTTCTTTTGGATTGAAAGTGCTATGAGGAGAAAGTGGGGCAGTGAACATCTATGGTTCTACCTTCCCCTTTCAGCCGCTGACTGACTTGCCTTACACTTCCAGCATTCGCAGCATTTATCTTCAAAGGAACGTCTCTGTCTTATTTACAAACCATTCCCCGCAGTCCCCCACCACCCATGTAGAAAATGTGGAAATGTTTCATTGACTCTGTACCAGAGATGGACTTTGCCTTCAATGAGAATTTTTTGAAATAATGTTGACTTGAACTTTCAGACTTCTATCACTTTTTAACTACCCCAGCTAATAATTGCTCCTATTAGAGCCAAATGCTTTCAACCAGCTGAAGGCAAATAAAATACAAGCAATTATAATATCCATAAAGATTAATGAGGCTGGTGAGTGAATAACATACTGCTCCGAGGAATCTGATGATTCGGCCGATTTTTCTTCCGTGCTGATTAAGTCGCAGGCCCAGAGGAACGGGGCCCCAATTCTCCTCTGGGGTTTGCGGCAAACCTTGGGCATGGCGGGCGCATGTGACGCTGGTCATCACATTTGCCATTTTGCCGTGCCCTGGCAGAGTGTGGAAGGCGGGTTGTTTTCATCCAAAGCCTCTTGCACGAAGAGAGAGAGAATACTCCCTGATCTGGGCTGCCTGCCAGGGTTAAAGACATCTCCTCGCAGCTGGAGAAGAACTTGGGGTGGGAAGGGGTGGATCCAGTTGTCGTGGTCCACATAGGAACCAACGACATAGGTAGAACTAGAAATGAGGTTCTGCTGAGGGAGTTTCAGGAGCTGGGGTCCAAATGAAAAAGCAGAACCTCAAAAGTAATAATCTCTGGATTGTTACCTGAGCCACGCGCCAATTGGCATAGGGATAAGCAGATGAGAAGGTTCAATGTGTGGCTGAAAGAGTGGTGTGAAAGGCAGGGGTTTCGCTTCATGGGCCACTGGCACCAGTACTGGGGAAAGAGGGAGCTGTTCCATTGGGCCAGGCTCCACTTAAACCGGGCTGGGACCAGTGTCCTGGCGAATCGAATAACTAGGGCAGTAGACAGGGCTTTAAACTAATGAAGAGAGGTGGGAGGATTCAGGAAAGAGTAGATTTAAAAGCAGCAAGGGAAATGTCAAGGCTCTAGAGCAGAGCAGAGTTTGGGGTAAAAATAAGCAGAGTGGGTCAGGAAGGGACAGAGTGAGTAACAAAGGTAATAAGGCATCAGTGACTAAGGTGGCATCAGGGAAAACAGAAAAAATTCGAAGCTAAAGGCATTATATCTGAATGCGTGAAGCATTTGCAACAAAATAGATGAATTAATAGCGCAGATAGAAATTAATAGGTTTGATCCAATAGCCATTACGGAGACGTGCTTGCAAAGTGACCAAGGTTGGGAACTAAATATTCCAGGATACTTAACTTTTAGAAGAGATAGGCAAAATGGAAAAGGAGGAGGGATAGCCCTGATAATAAAGGATGGGATAAAGACAGTAGAGAGACAGGATCTTAGCTCCGAAAATCAAGAAGTAGAATCAGTTTAGGTGGAGCTAAGAAACAGCAAGGGGCAGAAAACATTGGTGGGAGTTGTTTATAGGCCCCCAAACAGTAGCTGTAACGTAGGGCAGAGTATAAATCAGGAAATTAGAGTCACATGTAACAAGGGTAATACAGTAATCATGGGGGACTTTAATCTACATATAGACTGGACAAACCAAATTTGCAGTAATAGTGTGGAGGATGAATTCATGGAATGTATGCAAGATAGTTTTCTGGATCAGTAAGTTGAGGAACCAACTCGGAAACAGGCTACTTTAGATCTAGTATCATGCAATGAGAAAGGGTTAATTAATTACATAGATACATAGATACATAGAAGATAGGAGCAGGAGTAGGCCATTCGGCCCTTCGTGCCTGCTCCGCCATTCGATGAGATCATGGCTGATCCTTTAATTCAGTATCCCGTCCCCGCCTTCTCTCCGTAACCCTTAACCCCTTTTGCCCGTAGAAATATATCTAATTCCCTCTTAAATATATTTAATGAGCTGGCGTACACTGCCCTCTGTGGCAATGAGTTCCACAGGTTCACCACTCTCTGAGTGAAGAAATTCCCCCTCATCTCTGTCCTAAATGGTTTAGCCCTTATCCTTAAATTATGTCCTCTAGTTCTGTTCTCACCCGCCAAGGGAAACATTCCTTCTGCATCCAGTCTGTCTAGACCTGTCAGAATTTTATACACTTCTATGAGGTCCCCTCTCAATCTTCTAAACTCCAGTGTGTACATCCCTAAACTACATAGTCTCTCCTCATAGGTCATTCCCGCCATTCCTGGTATCAGCCTGGTGAATCGCCGCTGCACCCCCTCCATGGCAAGAACATCCTTCCTCAGATGAGGCGACCAAAACTGTACACAGTACTCGAGGTGTGGTCTCACCAGTGCCCTGTACAGCTGCAGCAAGGTATCCCTGTTCCTGTATTCTAACCCTTTTGCTATGAAGGCCAGCATACCGTTTGCCTTCTTGACCGCCTGTTGCACCTGCATGCTCGCCTTCAGTGACTGGTGTACAAGAACACCCAGGTCTCTCTGTACTTCCCCCTCTCCCAATCTATTGCCATTTAAATAATAATTTGCCCTCCCGTTCCTGCACCCAAGGTGGATAACTTCGCACTTGTCCACATTATAGTGCATCTGCCATTTATCCGCCCAATCGCCCAGTCTGTCCAAATCGCTCTGGAGCTTCCTGGTCTCTTCCTCTGAGCCCACCCCCCCTCCTAGTTTAGTGTCGTCTGCAAATTTGGAAATGCTGCATCCGACTCCCTGATCCAGGTCATTAATGTAAATTGTGAACAGCTGGGGGCCCAGGACAGATCCCTGTGGTACCCCACTTGTTACTGCCTGCCATTCAGAAAATGAGCCGTTTATTCCAACTCTCTGTTTTCTATCTGACAGCCAGTTCCCTATCCACGCCAAAACTTTCCCCTTTATCCCATGAGCCTCAATTTTCCATGCTAATCTTTTATGTGGGACCTTATCGAAGGCCTTTTGGAAGTCCAGGTACACCACATCTACTGGCTCTCCCCCATCTATTCTACCAGTTACTCCCTCAAAAAATTCCAATAGATTAGTCAAGCACGATTTACCCTTTGTAAATCCATGTTGACTCTGTCCTATCCTGTCCCCATTTGCTAAGTGCTCCGCTATTTCATCCTTAATGATGGACTCCAGCATTTTGCCCACAACTGATGTAAGGCTTACAGGTCTGTAATTACCTGCTTTTTCCCTACCCCCCTTTTTGAATAGTGGGGTAACGTTAGCTACCCTCCAATCCATCGGCACTGTTCCCGAGTCTAATGAATTCTGAAAAATCATCCTTAGTGCATCCGCTATCTCTAGGGCCACCTCCTTCAGTACCCTAGGATGCATGTTATCAGGCCCTGGGGATTTGTCCACCTTCAATCCCTTTAGCTTCCTTAACACCATATCCTTAGAGATATTGATTTGCGTCAGTTCCTCCTTTGCCAATGTCCCTATTTTTCCCGATATCCCAGGGAGGTTTTTTGTGTCTTCCTTCGTAAAGACTGACCCAAAGTATGCATTTAGTTGATCTGCCATTTCCTTATTTCCCATTATATATTCCCCCGTATCTGACTGCAATGGACCAACTTTGGTTTTCACCAGTCTTTTCCTTTTGATATATTTATAAAAGCTTTTGGAGTTAGTTTTTATATTTTCCGCCAGCTTGTTTTCGTAAGCTATTTTGCCCCTCTTGATCATGCCCTTTGCCCTCCTTTGCTCTATCTTAAACTGTTCCCAATCTTCCGCTCTGGCGCTTTTTTTGGCTATTTTATACGCCCTATCTTTGGATTTTATGCTGTCTCTAATTTCCCCTGTTATCCACGGTTGAGTCACCTTTTTAGATTTCCTTTTATGCCAGATTGGTATAAACAATTTTTGCAATTTTGTCATTCTATCTTTAAATGTTTGCCATTGTTTATCTACCTCCAGTCCTCCCAGGAACGTTGTCCAATCAGACCTACTCAGTTCCCGTCAGACCTACTCAGTTCCTTGTAGTAAAGGGGCCTTTAGGGAAGAGTAACCATAATATGATAGAATTTTATATTGAGTTTGAAAGTGATTTAGTTAAGTCTGAAACTAGGGTCTTAAATCTAAACAAAGCAAACTACATAGGTATGAGGGGCGAGTTGGCTAAGGTAGTTTGGGAAACTACATTAAAAGGTATGACGGTAGACAAGCAATGGCTCGCATTTAAAGAATTAATACATAATTTACAATAAATATACATCCCTTTAAGGCACAAAAACCCCACAGGAAAAGTGGTCCAACAGTGGCTAACAAGAGAAGTTAAACATAGAAACATAGAATAATAGGAGCAGGAGTAGGCCATTCGGCCCTTCGAGCCTGCTCCATCAATCAATATGTTCATGGCTGATCCTTTATCTCAATACCATATTTCCGCTCTCTCCCCATAACCCTTGATGCCTTTTGCATCTATAGAAACAAAGATAGTGGCCCAGAAATTCGGGTCGGAGGCTTCCCACGGGTACAAGCCCCCGACCTGCACTTACCTAGCTAACCGGCCGTTGTGCTGTGGGCCCGCGAGGGATTCCGATCCTGGGCCTCCTCCAACTGCCGGCGCGCAGTGCTTGCGTATCCCAGGGGCACAGTTAGTTCGATGCGTCCCCTGGGATCACGTGGGCCATGGAGAGCCAATGGTAGCAGGGAATGCTTCATTCATAAGTTTGACAGGAAGAGCTGTCAAACCTATAAATACTATAAGCCCCAAAACATCACTAAAACTTCAAATACATTTTTTAAAAAACATCACTTTTTAAAATAACTATAAATTACATGAAATAACTATTTTAAACAATAATTTAAATTTTTGAAAAAATTAATTACATTTTCTAACGGGGCTAAAAATAAACTTACTTTTCTTTAAAGTATTTAAAAATAATAAACCTGTGGAAAAAATGTTTTAATTTTAATTAATTCACCACTTACCTTGTTAAAAGCAGGCCTTGCGCCTGCTTTTTTAAAGTGTAACCGCTGGAGACTTACTCCCGGAAAAACCTGGGAAAAAACCGTAAGTTCGATGCGCACACACCGCCTCTCCGGCGCACACGTTGCACCTCTCAACCCCTTCTTTCAGGGGAACGGAAGTGCCGGTTTCCCACGCATGTGCAGTGCATGCAGGAAACCGGCACTTCCATTGGGCCTACGGGTGAGTACCCCGTGCGTACTCACCCGTGGAGACCCAAATTTCTGGGCCATTATTAGATCAAAGGCTTATTCCGTTGTCAAAAAAAGTAGTAAGCACTTAGAAAATTGTAATATGATTTGGCAGAGTCAACATGGTTTATGAAAGGGAAATCATGTTTGACAAATCTGTTATGGAGTTTTTTGAAGATGTAACTAGTAGGATGGATAAGGGGGAACCAGTGGATGTAGTGTATTTGGATTTTCAAAATGCATTCGATAAGGTACCACACAAGAGGTTATTACATAAAATCAGGACTCATGGGATTGGGGGTAATATATTAGCATGGATTGAGGATTGGTTAATGAACAGAAAACAGGGAGCAGGAATAAACGGGACTTTTTCGGGTTGGCAGGCAGTAACTACAGTAGCAGGGTACCGCAAGGATCAGTGCTTGGGCCTCAGTTATTTACAATCTATATTAATGACTTAGATGAAGGGACTGAGTGTAATGTATCCAAGTTTGCTGAGGATACAAAGTTAGGTGGGAAAGTAAACTGTGAGGAGGACTCAAAGAGGCTGGAGAGAGATATAGGCAGGTTGACTGAGTGGGCAAGAACATGGCGAATGGAATACAATGTGGGGACGTGTGAAGTTATCTATTTTGGTAGGAAAAACAAAAAAGCAGAATATTTTTTGAATGGTGAGAGACTGGGAAATGTTTGCACTCAGAGGGACCTGGGTGTCCTTGTACATGAATCACAGAAAGTTAACATGCAGGTACAGCAAGCAATTAGGAAAGCAAATGGTATGTTAGATTTTGTTACAAAGGGATTAGCGTATAAGAGTAAAGAAGTCTTACTACAATTATACAGGGCATTGGTGAGGCCACACCTGGAGTACTGTGCACAGTTCTGGTCTCCTTACATAAGGAAATACATACATTCAATAGAGGGAGTGCAATGAAGGTTCACTAGACTGGTTCCTGGGAACTTCGGCTCAGAGTTGATGAGCTGGAGTCCGAGATTCAGACACTGCGACACATTAGAGCGTTACCTGGACACTAAGTTCCAGGAGGCAGTCACACCCACGAGAGTAATTACTTCCAATTTGGCCCATGGTCAGTGACAGGAGGGTGTGACTACAAGCATTGCAGGTATTGGGATCCAGGAGGTAGTGATGGAGGAGCCTCAGCCCTTAGCCTTGTCTAACAGGTATGAGATTCTTGCTCCCTGTGTGGACGAGGACAGGGCCGATGAGCAATCTGACCACAGCACCGTGGTACAGGGAGCCATTCAAGTGGGGGAAGTAAAAAGAAATGTTGTAGTGATAGGGGACAATATAGTTAGGGGGATAGACACTGTTCTCTGCAGCCAAGAGCGTGAGTCCTGAAGGCTGTGTTGCCTGCCCGGTGCCAGGGTTAAGGACATCTCCTCTGGGCTGTAGAGGAACTTGGAGTGGGAGGGGAAGGATCCAGTTGTCATGGTCCACCTAGGAGCCAATGACATAGGTAGGTCAAAGAAAGAGGTTCTGCTGAGAGAGTATGAGCAGCTAGGGGCTAAATTAAAAAGCAGAACCACAAAGGTAATAATCTCTGGATTACTACCTGAGCCACGAGTGAATTTGCATAGGGTAAATAAGATCAGAGAAATGAACGAGTGGCTCAAAGACTGGTGTGGGAGAAATGGGTTTTGATTTGTGGGGCACTGGCACCAGTACTGGGATAAGGGGGAGCTGTTCCGTTTGGACCGGCTTCACTTGAACCATGCTGGGGCTAGAGTCCCGACAAATCAAATAACTAGGGCTGTAGAGAGGGCTTTAAACTAAATAGTGGGGGGGAGGATCCAGGTGAGCGTGAATTTAAAAAGTCAATGAGAAATGAGAAAGCAATAGAGCAGGATAGAGATGGAGGAAATAATAACCAGAATGTGACAGGAAGGAACGTTTAAAAATAAGAGTGCAGCAGAAAATGGGGCCAAAACAAGGAGGAATGGTAAAAAACAAAGTTAAAAGCTCTATATCTGAATGCACGCAGCATTCGTAACAAGATAGATGAGTTGAAGGCACAAATAGATACAAATGGGTATGATCTGATCGCCATTACAGAGACGTGGTTGCAAGGTGATCAGAGCTGGGAACTGAATATTCCAGGGTATATGATAATTCGGAAGGATAGACAGAAAGGAAAGGGAGGGGGGAACTAAAGACAATCACTATCACTAAGGAAATAGTACTTGGTAAAATAATGGGACTAAAAGACGACAAGTCCCCTGGACCAGATGGCCTGCATCCCAGGGTCTTAAAAGAAGTGGCTGCAGAGATAGTGGATGCATTGGTTGCAATATGCCAAAATTCCCTGGACTCTGGAGAGGTCCCAGCAGATTGGAAAACCACAAATGTAACAGCCCTATTTAAGAAAGGAGGGAGACAGAAAGCAGGAAACTATAGACCAGTTAGCTTAACATCTGTCATTGGGAAAATGCTGGAGTCCTTCATTAAGGAAGCAGTAGCAGGGCATTTGGAAAATCATAATGCAGTCAAGCAGAGTCAGCATGGTTTTATGAAAGGGAAATCATGTTTACCAAACTTGCTGGAGTTCTTTGAGGAGGTAATGAGCAGGGTGGACAAAGGTGAACCAGTGGATGTGGTGTATTTGGATTTCCAGAAGGCATTCGATAAGGTGCCACATAAAAGGTTACTGCATAAGATAAGAGCTCACGAAATTGGGGGTAATATATTAGCATGGATAGAGAATTGGCTAACTAACAGAAAGCAGAGAGTCGGGATAAATGGGTCATTTTCCGGTTGACAAGCGGTAACTAGTGGGGTGCCACAGGGATCGGTGCTGGGGTCTCAACTACTGTATTTACAATCTACATTAATGATTTGGATGAAGGGACCGAGTGTAATGTAGCCAAGTTTGCAGATGATACAAAGATGGGTGGGAAAGCAAGTTGTGCAGAGGACTCAAAGAACCTGCAAAGGGATATAGACAGGCTAAGTGAGTGGGCAAACATTTGGCAGATGGAGTATAATGTGGGAAAGTGCGCGGTTATACACTTTGGCAGGAAAAATAAAAAAGCAAATTATTATTTAAATGGAGAGAGATTACAAAATGCTACAGTTCAGAGGGACCTGGGGGTCCTTGTGCATGAAACACAAAAAATTAGCATGCAGGTACAGCAAGTAATCAAAAAGGCAAATGGAATGTTGGCCTTTATTTCAAGGGAGTTGGAGTATAAAAACAGGGAAGTCCTGCTACAACAGTACAGGGTATTGGTGAGACCACACCTTGAGTACTGCGTACAGTTTTGGTCTCCTTAATTAAGGAAGGACATACCTGCATTGGAGGCAATTCAGAGACGATTCACTAGGTTAATTCCAGAGATGAGGGGGTTTGACTTATGAGGAAAGGTTGAGCAGGCTGGGCCTATACTCATTGGAATTTAGAAGAATGAGAGGGGATCTTATTGAAACATATAAGATACTGAGGGGACATGACAAGGTAGATGCAGAGAGGATGTTTCCCCTCGTGGGGAAATCTAGAATGTGGGGGCACAGTTTTAGAATAAAGGGTCGCCCTTTTAGAACTGAGATGAGGAGGAATTTCTTCTCTCAGAGGGTCGTAAATCTGTGGAATTCTCTGCCCCAGAGAGCCGTGGAGGTTGGGTCATTAAATACATTTAAAGTGGAGATAGACAGATTTTTGCAAGATAAGGGAGTGAAGGGTTATGGGGAGCGAACAGGGAAGTGGCTTTGAGCCCAAAATCAGCTATGATCTTATTGAATGGCGGAGCAGGCTCGAGGGGCCGAGTGGCCTATTCCTGCTCCTATTTCTTATGTTCTTATGGGAAGATTGTCCTATGAGGAGAGCTTGAGTAGACTGGGCCTATATTCCCTAGAGTTTAGAAGAATGAGAGGTGATCTAATTGAACCATATAAAATTTTTAAGGGGCTTGGCAGGGTTAATGCTGAGAAAATGAATCCCCTGGCTGGGGAATCTAGAACACGGGGTCACAATCTCAGAAAAAGGAATTGGTTATTTAGGACTGAGATGAGAAGAAATTTCTTCACTCAGAGGGTGGTGAATCTTTGGAATTCTCTACCCCAGGGAGCTGTGGATGCTCAGTCGTTGAGTATATTCAAGACAGCGGTCGATAAATATTTGGGAACTAAGAGAATTAAGGGATATGGGGATAGTGTGGGAAGGTGGAGTTGAGGTAGAAGATCAGCCATGATCCTGTTGAATGGCGGAGCAGGTTTGAAGGGCCAAATGGCCGACTCCTGCTCCTACTTCTTATGTTCTTATGGGTTGGGTCGACTGTTTTCAAGTCGAGGTGTTATAATCGGTGCTATCTGGCCTGTGATAGGGCGAGGAAAACCATTGGGGCTTGACCACCCAATCATGTTCCAGTAACTCCCACCCCGCTGAAAAACATTTTATTCGATCTCACGCTGAAGGCCAGCATTTATTCACCGCCCCAAGTTACCCTGACAACTGAGTGATTTGCTGGGCCACTTCAGAGGTCAGTTAAGAGACAACCACAATGGTGTATGACTGGAGTCACATAGGCCCAGAGTGGGTATGGACAGCAGGATTCCCTCCCTAAAGTACATTAGTGAATCAGTTGGGTTTTTACGACAATCCGACAGCTTCATGGACACTTTTACTGACACCAGCTTTTTCATTCCAGGTTTTTAAAAACAACTGAATCCCAATTCTCAAACTGTCATGGTGGGATTTGAACTCACGAGAATGCTTCAAAGCCCAACACTCTTTAAGATCAATCGATGTCCCTTGTCCAGGCTCTAAATGTAATTGTGTTGCCTTCTACTTCTTCCCAAGTGACGAACAGCTGGAGGTCCTGCTAGGTTGCCATGGTTTTTTCAGCCTAATTTGCCCAAAATCGACCAAACCAGCGCAAAAGATCGAGGAATTTCAAGTGTAAATCTGCAAACTTTTGCGCTGGTTTAAAAAACATCGCACTAGAAGCTGGCCCTGCCGACAAAACTGGCCACATCCCCAGATCAAATTAATCACCATGGCGAGTTTCCGCTAATTGCGCCTGTTTGCAGGCCTTCGAGGAGGCTCTTAAAATTAATCTGGTTTTTAGGCGCAAGGACGCAAATAGGCCCTATATAATTGCAGTAAGACATCTCTACTCTTATACTCAAATCCTCTTGTAATAAAGGCCAACATACCATTTGCTTTCCTAATTGCTTGCTGTACCTGCATGTTAACTTTCAGTGATTCATGTACAAGGACACCCAGGTCCCTCTGAACACCAACATTTCCCAATCTCTCAGCATTTAAAAAATACTCTGCTTTTCTATTTTTCCTACCAAAGTGGATAACTTCGCATTTCTCCACATTATATTCCATTTGCCATGTTCTTGTCCACTCACTTAGCCTGTCTATATCCCCTTGAAGTCTCTTTGCATCCTCCTCACAACTTACATTCCCAACCAGCTTTGTATCATCAGCAAACTAGGATATGTTACATTTGGTCCCCTCATCCAAATCATTGATATAGATTGTGAATAGCTGAGGACCAAGCACTGATCTTTGCGGTACTCCACTAGTTACAACCTGCCATCCTGAAAATGACCCGTTTATTACTACTCTCTGTTTTCTGTCCGTTAACCAATCCTCAATCCATGCTAGTATATTAGCCCCAATCCCAGGAGCCCTAATTTTGTTTAATAACCTCTTGTGTGGCACCTTATCGAATGCCTTCTGAAAATCCAAATAAACCACATCCACTGGTTCCCCCTTATCTATTCTGCTAGTTACAACCTCAAAAAACGCTAACAGATTCGTCAAACAAGATTTTCCTTTCATAAATCCGTGTTGACTCTGCCCAATCCTATTATTATTTTCTAAGTGCCCTGTTACCACGTCCTTAATAATAGATTCTAGCATTTTCCCTACTACTGATGTCAGGCTAACTGGTCTACAGTTCCCCATTTTCTCTCTCCCTCCTTTCTTAAATAGTGGGGTTACATTTTCTACCTTCCAATCCACAGAACCGTTCTAGAATCTATGGAATTTTGGAAGATGACAACCAATGCATCCACTATCTCGATAGCCACTTCTTTTAAAACCCTAGGATGCAGGCCATCAGGTCCAGAGGATTTATCGGCTTTCAGTCCCATTAATTTCTCCAGCACTATTTTTTTTACCAATACTAATTTCTTTCCATTCCTCATTCTCGCTAGACCCTTGGTTCTCCACTATTTCCGGGAGGTTTTTTGCATTTTCTTCCATGAAGACAGGCTGTGATTTCGCAAGCCACGCGAGCCTGATGCGGCCGGAGCAGACAGCGACTGCAAACGCTGCACCCATCTTCATCCCGCCTCCTCCGAGTCATTTTCCCCTGATTGGGCTTGTTAAGCCCGTCCTGCGAGGTTCCCGGCCAATTAAAAGGAAGTGGATCTAATGACGTCATCTGATGACGCGTCATCAGCCGGTTTCCTTAAAGGGGCCATGTCCACATTGATTTTGACAGTTGTGCTGTCAGTGTTCTGCAGCATTGAGGTGCTGCAAACACTGACAAGCACTGCACAGAGGTGCGCAGCTGCACCCAGGCTCTCCCATGACACCCTCCATATGCTTATGGAGGGAGTCACAGCACACAGGAAGGTCCTCTTCCCTTCCAATGGGTGGAAGAGACTGCCCCAGGAGATCAACGCAGCCTGGTTGCACATTGCATAGGAGGACACAAGCAGGGATGTTGTCAGGAGGACCTGGCTGCAGTGGCGCAAACCTTTCAATGATCACAGTAGATCCTGAAACGTTACTTCAAAGCCACACTCAACCTCATCCTGCTGTGCCACTCATCACATCCCATCACTCTGCCTTCCCTACCCAACTCCCGCACATCCTTACTCACACTAACTTACCTTGCACCTCCACCCATCCCTCTCTATCTACATTATCACTTCCCCATCTCACTAGCCACCCCTCACACTCACCCTCATCCTAGTCCAATCATACCAACTAACAACACACCAGGGTAGGCCCTTGGGTGTTTTAGCCAATGGTCGTGTAAACTTTCTATTAATTTGTTGTCAAGCATTGAAATCCCTTTTGTCACCACTTTGCCTTCTTGGACAGATTTGTGTGCACCTTTGAAAGTGTCTTAGTGAGTTCCAGTGAATGGTGAAACATAACGCCCCCCCCCCCGCCAATGGTGGTGAGTGTGAAGGGAATGGGTTGAACATTGTAGGGATGCTTTATGGTGCTGGTGCGGGGTGGTGCCAACCTGGTGCAGCCAGGATGTACAGTGTTAAGTGAAGCAAATCTGGACATGGTGAGGCCATTGCTGCCATCTCGGGCAGCAATGTGCATGGGTGATGATGCCCTGTGTCCTGTGCAGCATCCGTTTATTGCGGAGAAGGTTGGTGTGGATGTTGGTGCTGCTGGTGTGTCCGGTGACGCTGGTGTTGGGGCTGACTGTTTTGGGAATCTGAGGACCAAGGTGAGATTTTTTCAAGGGCACTGACGCTGATGAAATAGATGGCAGGTGAGGTTGAGATGACAGAAGTAATGTCAGCGTTGAGATAGGTTATTCCAAGGCGGTGACAGTGGATAGAGAGATTACTCAAAACACTTCAAAAGTGCATAAAGCATAAAAGTGGGTTCCAAATCATTAATGCTCCAACTTCTAAGATAGGGAAGTGAACAGCTGTGAAATGGTAGGTTTTATACTACTTTTGCAGCTTTCACCTATTCACAGCAATCCACAGTCATTGAGAACCCGACATACTTACCTGACATGATAGCTGCTCTCCGGGAACCTCGTTGAAAACCTGGTAAAATGGTAAATACATGGGAAAATGGTTCTTAACTACCTTTTAACAATCTTTTAACTGTCTAAATTGGCTGACCCGCCACTTGGTGTCGGGTCTGTTCAGGGATGACTGACCCAGCACTTAGGAAACTCACAAGGAGGTGGGTTCAATGCGGGATACCGACCCGCTGTCAATCTTTGTGATTTTGACAGCGGACCCGCCTCCAAACCTGCACTCTGAGCACGGGCAAAATTCAGCCCAAAGTATTTGTTTAATTTCTCTGCCATTTCCTTATTCCCCATTATAATTTCTCCTGTCTCAGCCGGTAAGGGATCCACATTTACTTTCGCTAATCTTTTCCTTTTTACGTACCTATAGAAGCTTTTGCAGTCTGTTTTTATGTCTCTCGCTAGTTTATTCTCATTCTATTTTCCCTTTCTTTATCAATTTCTTCGTCCTCCTTTGCTGAATTCTAAAATCCTCCCAATCCTCAGTTTCGGACTTAACTAAATCACTGATTATGATCACTGCTCCCCAGAGGCTCCTTTACTACAAGGTTATTAATTAACCCTGTCTCATTGCACAGTACTAGATCTAAAATAGTCAATTCCCTCGTAGGTTCCTTGACATACTGATCTAGGAAACTTTCTTGAATGCATTTCGTGAACTCTTCCTCTGCACTATTTTTGCAAATTTGGTTTGCCCAGTCTATATGAAAGTTAAAGTCCCCCATGATTACTGTATTACCCTTGTTACATACATCTCTAATTTGTTGATTTATACTCTGCCCGACAATACAACCTCTGTTCGGGGGCCTATACACTACTCCCACTAGTGTTTTCTGCCCCTTGTCGTTTCTTAGCTCCACCCAAACTGATTGTACATTTTATTTTTCCGAGTCAAGATCCTTTCTCTCTACTGTCTTTATTTGCTCCTTTATTATGAAGGCTAGCCCTCCTTCTTTTCCATTCTGCCTGTCTCTTCTAAAAGTCAAATATCCTGGAATATTTAGTTCTCAACCTTGGTTACTCTATAATAGCTATTAAATCAAACCCATTTATTTCTGTATGTGCTATTAGTTTATCTATTTTGTACCGACTGCTTCGTGCATTCAGATATAGTACCTTTAGCTTTGACTTATTTCTACTTTTCCCTGATGTCACTTTAGTCACTAATGCCCTATTACCTTTATTAATCTTTCTGTCACTTCCTGACCCACTCTGCTTATCTTTACCCAGATCACCACTCTGCTCTACAGCCCTGACATTTCTCTCGCTGCTTTTGAATTTGCCCTTTCCTGAATCCTCCCAACCCCCCTTCTTTAGTTTAAAGCCCTATCTACTGCCCTAGTTATTCGATTCGCCAGGATACTGGTCCCAGCCCGGTTTAAGTGGAGCCCGTCCCCATGGAACAGCTCCCTCTTTCCCCAGTACTGGTGCCAGTGCCCCATGAATTGAAACCCCTGCCTCCCACACCACTCTTTGAGCCACGCATTTAACCTTCTAATTTGTTTGTCCCTATGCCAATTTGCTCGTGGCTCAGGTAACAATCCAAAGGTTATTACCTGTGAGGTTCTGCATTTTAATTTCGACCTTAGCTCCTCAAACTCTCTCAGCAGAACCTCATTCCTAGTTCCACCTATGTCGTTGGTTCCTACATGGACCACGACAACTGGAACCTCCCCCTCCAAGTTCTTCTCCAGCCGAAAGGAGCCATCCTTTACCCTGGCACCAGGCAAGCTTCACAACCTTCGGAACTCCCAGTCGAAGCTGCAGTGAACTATACTATTCCATAGAATCATAGAAAGTTACAGCACGGAAGGAGGCCATTTCGGTCCATTGTGTCCGTGCCGGCCAACAAAGAGCTATCCAGCCTAATCCCACTTCCCAGCTCTTGGTGCATAGCCCTGCAGGTTAGAGCATCCCAAGTGCACATCCAAGTACTTTTTAAATGTGGTTAGGGTTCCTGCCTCTACCACCCTTTCAGGCAGTGAGTTCCAGACCCCCACAACCCTCTGGGTGAAGAAATTTCCCCTCAAATCCCCTCTAAACCTTTCCCCAATTACTTTAAATCTGTGCCCCCTGGTTTTTGACCCCTCTGCTAAGGGAAATAGGTCCTTTCTATCCACTTTATCTAGGCCCCTCATAATTTTATACACCTCAATAAGGTCTCCCCTCAGCCTCCTCTGTTCCAAGGAAAACAGACCCAGCCTATCCAGTCTTTCCTCATAGCTAAGATTCTCTACTCCCGGCAACATCCTTGTAAATCTCCTCTGTACCCTCTCTAGTGCAATCACATCTTTCCTGTAATGTGGTGACCAGAACTGCACGCAGTACTCCAGCTGAGGCCTAACTAGTGTTTTATACAGTTGAAGCATAACCCCCCTGCTCTTGAATTCTATGCCACGGCTAATAAAGGCAAGCATTCCGTATGCCTTCTTAACCACCTTATCTACCTGGCCTGCTACCTTCAGGAATCTGTGGACGTGCACTCCAAGGTCCCTTTGTTCCTCTACATTACTCAGTGTCCTACCATTTAATGTGTATTCCCTTTCCTTGTTAGCCCTCCCCAAATGCATTACCTCTCACTTCTCCGGATTGAATTCCATTTGCCACTGTTCTGCCCACCTGATCAATTTATTGATATCTTCCTGCAGTCTACAGCTTCCTTCTTCAGTATCAACCACACAGCCAATTTTAGTATCATCTGCAAACTTCTTAATCATACCCCCTATAGTCAAGTCTAGATCATTGATATATACCACAAAATGCTGAGCCCTGCAGAACCCCACTGGAAACAGCCTTCCAGTCACAAAAACACCCATCAACCATTACCCGCTGCTTCCTGTCTCCGCGCCAGTTTTGAATCCAGCTTGACACTTTGCCCTGGACCCCATGGGCTTTTAACTTCGTGACCAGTCTGCCATGTGGAACCTTATCAAAAGCCTTGCTAAAGTCCCTACCACAACTACATTCCTTTTCACTCCCAAACTTGAATGGCCTCCTGCATCATGGTGCCATGGTCAGTTTGCTCATCCACCCTGCAGTCCTTGTTCTCATCCACATAGGTAGCAAATACCTCATACCTGTTGGTCCATCACTACATCCGGGGTACCCATACCTTCCTGATTCGCGGTCACACCCTCCTGTCCCTGACCATTGACAAACTCTAAAGTACTGCTTAATCTAAGGGGTGTGACTGCCTCCTGGAACAAAGTGTCCAGGTAATTGTCCCACAATGTCTGCACCTCAGACTCCAGCTCAACAACTCTGAGCCGAAGTTCCTTGAGCCGCAGACACTTACCGCAGATGTGGTTGCTCGGGATCTCGCTGCTCTCCACAAACCCCCACATGCTGCAGTTACGGCCCACCACCAGCACTGCCATCTCTATGTAATCTTTATTTATTTGATTAGTTAATTAATTTTTTTAAATCAATTATATAAGTTTTATTACTTAATTGGTTTATCTAGTTTTAGTTGCTAATTTAATAAAGTAAAGTTACAGCAATTTATAATTTCTTAGCTAGCTTACAGACAAAAAAACTGTAATATTCACCAACCAATCACCTACCTGCTGCCCTGTAATGTCACTCCTTGATTTGTTTGCCTTCTCTCCGTCACTCTTTATATCCCAGTCTCCGCTCCATCCCCAACTAGGTCCACTCTAGTCGCTGCACTCGGTAGAGATTAGAAAGAAAAAAGACTTGCATTTCTATAGTGCCTTTCACAAACTCAGGACATTCCAAAGCGCTTTACAGCCAATTAAGTACTTTTTTGAAGCGTAGTCACTGTTGTAATGTAGGAAATGCAACAGCCAATTTGTGCACAGCAAGCTCCCACAAACGACCAGATAATCTATTTTTAGTGATGTTGATTGAGGGATAAATATTGGCCAGGACACCGGGGAGAACACCCCTGCACTTCTTCGAAATAGTGCCGTGGGATTTTTTATGTCCATCTGAGAGGACAGATGGGGCTCGTATCTCATCTGAAAGACGGCAGCTTCAACAGTGCAGCACTCCCTCGGTACTGCACTGGGAGTGTCAGCCTGGATTATGGGCTCAAGTGTCTGGAGTGGGACTGTGTGAAGGGCTTTGAGACATTTCACTGATGGGATACGGTGACAAATAATTGTACAGGATGTCTCAATTTCTTCAATTTTCAAAATATATACGATTTGTTATGATCTGGAATGCGCTGCCTGAAAGGGCGGTGGAAGCAGATTCAATAGTAACTTTCAAAAGGGAATTGGATAAATATTTGAAAAGAAACAAATTGCAGGGCTCTGGGGAAAGAGTGGGGTCGGGGGGGGGGGGGTTCTGGGACTAATTAGATCGTTCTTTCAAAGAGTCAGCACAGGCACGATGGGCCGAATGGACTCCTTTTGTGCTGTAAGATTCTATGATATTGTATTAGAGAATTGGAAGTTAACTTGGGTCCTGTTCAGTTAGTCAAATATGTCAATCTGAGCTGAGCAGGTCATTTATACCTCTTGACTAGATTAATCAGAAGGTGTACTTTCACTCAGAACTCCTCCGCTGGTCAGAGCTGGATTCAAATACTGACCGTTAAGAGGAAAGAACTTTTGTATTTATATAGCGCCTTTCACGACCTCAAGATGACCTAAAGCACTTTAGAGCCAATGGAGTATGTTTGAAGTGTAGTCAGTGCTGTAATGTGGGGAAGCACGGCAGCCAATTTGTGCACAGCAAGCTTCCACAAACAGCTGTAAGATAAATGATCAAATAATCTGGGTTTTTCTTTAGTGATGTTGGTTGAGGGATAAATATTGGCCCAGGACAGCGGGGAGAACTCCCCTGCTCTTCTTCGTAAATGTCCACCTGAGAGAGCAGACGGGGCCTTGGTTTAACGTCTCGTCCGAAAGATGGCACCTCCAACAGTGCAGCGCTCCCTCAGTACTGCACTGGGAGTGTCAGCCTGAATTATGTGCTCAGGACCATTGTTTAAAGCAATTCCCCCATTCAAACCTTTCTGAGAAATGCTGAGATTGAGTAAACTAGGCCTGTATTTTCTTGAATTCAGAAGAATGAGAGGAGATCTCATTGAAGCATACAAAATTATTACAGGGCTTGATAGGGTGGATGCTGGGAGAATGTTTCCCTTGGCTGGGGAGTCTAGAACCAGGGGCCACAGCCTCAAGATAAAGGGTAGGCCATTCAGGACTGAGATGAGAAGAAATTTCTTCACACAGAGGGTGGTGAATCTTTGGAATTCTCTACCCCAGAGGGCTGTGGAGGCTCAGTCATTGGGTATATTCAAAACAGAAGGCGATAGATTTCTGACTAGTAAGGGCATCAAGGGATATGGCGATAGGGCTGGTGAATGGAGTTGAGGCAGAAGATCAGCCATGATCTCATTAAATGGCGGAGCAGGCTCGAAGGGCCAAATGGCCGACTCCTGCTCCTATTTCTTATGTTCTTATGTTCTTCTATTCTGGAGATTATCAAACATTAGGAACCTCGATGGAAGGTGATGATAATGTAGATTTTACAAATTAATTTTGTTGGACGGAAAATCCTGTGAGTCCCGATGGACAAGCTTCTGATTTGAGTGGAACTCCGGCCGAGAATGGTGAATCTCTAGGACCCTACCCTGAAAAATCAGCTTCTATTCATTTACCTGAACGCTTTTCCCAGTCATCTGACCTTTATTAGCTCTGGCGCTTGTGAAATCGGAGTGAGTATTGGACCAGCCTGCAACGAGCTGTTCATCTTATTAAGTGATTGCTTCACGCCACTGGCTTGATTCCACAGTAAGGAAACAGCAAACGGTTAAGGACTCCGTTTTGTTAATGTGTAACTGCCTCAAATGAAGCTTCAAACCGTTTATCAGCAAAAAGAAGCCCACAACAACATCTGCAAAGAGCATTTTCGACTCCAACTATGACTAATGACGCTCATTAATACATTGAGTGTTCCTCTTTAACTATTTTTCCTCCTCGCCCCAGACTCATCGTCCCTTTCTGCTTTGGCCCAATGTGACCTTGATTTTCCTTTCACGACTAATCAGCAAACATAACCTTTTGCTCTCCATGTTTAACAATCTCCAAAAAAAGGCTTTATCCCATCTGGGAACCAGAGAGAGGCAAGAGCCCGTAAACAACAAGATCACTCTTTTTATATTTTTCTCAAGCTGTACTGCAAACTGGGAAATGTTTGAGATCTCTGTACATTGCTGTGAATGTCTTCTATAATCTTCAATGCCTTAGGGTACATAGAAACATAGGAACAGGAGGAGGCCATTCAGCCCCTCGAGCCTGTCCTGCCATTCAGTGAGATCATGGCTGATCTGTATCTTAAATCCCGCCTTGGCTCTGTATCCTTTTATACCCTTGTCTAGCAAAAATCTATCGATCTCAGATTTAAAATGATTAATTGATCCCCAGCATCTACTGCTGTTTGTGGGAGAGAGTTCCACACTTCTACCACCCTTTGTGTGAAGAAGTGTTTCCCAACTTCTCTCCTGAATGGCCTGGCTCTGATTTTAAGGTGATGTCCCCTCGACCTAGACTCCCCAACAGCAGAAAAGGTTTCTCTCTATCTACCTGTTCAATTCCTTTCACAATCCCAAAAACATCAATCAAATCACTGCTTAACCTTATATATTCCAGGGAATACAAGCCTAGTTTATGTAATCCCTCCCCATAATCTAATCCTTGGAGCCCTGGTAACATTCTGGTGAACTGCACCGCACTCCTTCAAAGACCAGTACATTGGGGGAAAAATTCAGTTGTTTGCGCCTCCTGTTAGCGCCTTAAGAGGGCGCTAATGGGGCGCAAAGCAACTAGCGCCCGGGCACGGCGATGTTTGCGCCGCTCGTGGAATTAATTAGACATTTTGCGGCGGCGCTTAACACTACCGCCACGATCTACTGCGCCGGCAGATCGTGATGTCAGTCGAGTGCGCAACGCCCCGGACCGGATATAGATACATAGAAGATAGGAGCACGAGTAGGCCATTCGGCCCCTCGAGCCTGCTCCGCCATTCAATGAGATCAAGGCTGATCATCCAAATTCAGTACCCTGTCCCTGCCTTCTCCCCATATCCCTTGATCCCTTTAGCCTCAAGAAATATATCCAACTCTTTCTTGAATATATTTAATGAACTGGCCTCCACCGCCCTCTGTGGCAGAGAATTCCACAGGTTCACCACTCTCTGGGTGAAGAAATTCCTCCTCATCTCAGTCCTAAATGGCTTACCCCTTATCCTTAGACGATGACCCCTGGTTCTGGACTCCCCGGCCACCAGAAACATCCTTCCTGCATCTAGTCTGTCCAGACCTGACAGAATTTTATAGGTTTCGATGAGATCCCCTCTCAATCTTCTAAACTCCAGTGAGTATAAGCCCAATCGACACAATCTCTCCTCATACGTCATTCCTGCCATCCCAGGTATCAGCCTGGTGAATCTTCGCTGCACTCCCTCCATGGCAAGAACGTCCGTCCTCAGGTAAGGTGACCAAAACTGCACACAATACTCAAGGTATGGTCTCACCAAGGCCCTGTATAACTGTAGCAAGACATCCTTGTTCCTGTACTCGAACCCTCTTGCTACGAAGGCCAACATACCATTTGCCTTCTTAACCGCCTGCTGCACCTGCATGCTTACCTTCAGCAACTGGTGCACAATAACACCCAGGTCTCTTTGCACTTCCCCTTCTCCCAATCTATTGCCATTCAAATAATAATCTGCCTTCCTGTTTGTGCCACCAAAGTGGATAACCTCACATTTATCCACATTATAGTGCATTTGCCATGTTTCTGCCCAATCACCCAACCTGTCCAAATCGTACTGGAGTTTCACAACATCGTCCTCACAGCTTACCCTCCCACCCAGCTTTGTGTCGTCTGCAAATTTGGAGATATTACATCCAATTCCCTCGTCCAGATCATTAATATATATTATGAACAGCTGGGGTCCTAGGACCGATCCTTGTGGTACCCCACTAGTCACTGCCTGCCACTCGGAAAACGACCCGCTTATTCCAACTCTTTGCTTTCTGTCTGCCAACCAGTTCTTTATCCAAGTCAATACCTTGCCCCCAATCCCATGTGCCTTAATTTTGCACGCTAATCTCTTATGTGGGACCTTACCGAAAGCCTTCTGAAAGTCCAAATACACCACATCCACTGGTTCTCCCTTATCTATTTTACCAGTTACATCCTCAAAAAATTCCAGTAGATTAGTCAAGCATGATTTACCTTTTCTAAATCCATGTTGACTTTGTCCGATCCTGTCACTGCTTTCCAAGTGCTCTGCTATTACATCTTTTATAATAGACTCTAGCATTTTCCCCACTACCGATGTCAGGCTTAACCCGCTTTTTCTCTACCACCTTTTTTGAATAGTGGGTTAACATTAGCTACCCTCCAATCCATGGGTACCATTCCAGAGTCTATCGAGTTCTGGAAGATGACCAGCAATGCATCTACTATCTCTAGGGCCACTTCCTTAAGTACCCTGGGATGTAGACCATCAGGCCCTGGGGATTTATCGGCCTTCAGTCCCATCAATTTTCCTAACACCATTTCCCTACAAATACTGATTTCTTTCAGTTCCTCCCTTTCATCAGACCCTATGTTCCCCAGCATCTCTGGGAGGTTATTTGTGTCTTCCTTTGTGAAGACAGTACCAAAGTATGTATTTAGTTGGTCTGCCATTTCCTTGTTTCCCATTATAAATTCCCCTGATTCTGACTGTAAGGGACCTACGCTTGACTTCACCAATCTTTTTCTCTTCACATATCTATAAAAGCTTTTACAGTCAGTTTTTATGTTCCCTACTAGCTTACTCTCATATTCTATTTTCCCTTTCTTAATTAATCCCTTTGTCCTCCTTTGTTGACTCCTAAACTGCTCCCAATCCTCAGGATTATTGCTTTTTCTAGCCAATTTATATGTCCTCTCCTTGGATCTTATGCTATCCCTAATTTCCCTTGTTAGCCATGGTTGAGTCACCTTTTTTGTTTTATTTTTATGCCAAACTGGGATGAACAAATTCTGTAGCTCATCCATTCGGTCTTTGAATGTTTGCCATTGCCTATCCACCGTCAACCCTTTGAGTGCCATTCCCCAATCAATCCTACCCAACTCGCTCCTCAGACCATCGTAGTTTCATTTATTTAAATTGAGGACCCTTGTCTCTGAGTCAACTACTTCATTCTCCATCTTTATGAAGAATTCAATCATATTATGATCGCTCCGACCCAAGGGGCCTCGTACAACAAGATTGCTAATTAATCCTTTCTCGTTACATAATACCCAGTCTAAGATGGCCTGATCTCTGGTTGGTTCCTCGACATATTGGTCCAGGAAACCATCCCGTAAACACTCCAGGAATTCCTCCTCCACAGTATTGTTACTAATTTGGTTGGCCCAATCTATATGTAGATTAAAGTCACCCATGATGACTGCTATGCCCTTATTGCACGCTTCTTTAATTTCCCTTTTAATGCCAACCCAACCTCCGCCTTACTGTTTGGAGGTCTATATACCACTCCCACTAATGTTTTTTTCCCCTTAGTATTTCTCAATTCTACCCATACAGATTCCACATCATCAGAGCTAATAGCCTTCATTACAATTGTATTAATCCCTTCTTTAACCAGTAATGCTACCCCACCTCGCTTTCCTTTTTGCCTATCTTTCCTGAATATCGAATACCCCTGGATGTTGAGTTCCCAGTCTTGGCCATCCTTGAGCCACGTTTCCGTAATCCCAACCAAATCATATTTGTTTACCTCTATTTGCGCAGCCAATTCATCCACCTTATTACAAATGCTCCTCGCATTAAGACACAAAGCCTTCAGGCTTGTTTTTTTAACGCTCTTAGACCTATTAGAATTATTATTTACTGTGGCCACGTTTGATTTAAACCGTTGATTTCTCTGACTGCCACTTTTGTTTTTCTCCTTCCTATCTTTTGCTTTTATCCCTGTTTTCCTTTCCTCTGTCTCCCTGCTCAGGTTCCCAACCCCCTGCCATTTTAGTTTAAACCCCCCCGAACAGTGCTAGCAAACCTCCCCGCAAGGATATTTGTCCCGCTCTGGTTCAGGTGCAACCCGTCCGACTTGTACAAGTCCCACCTTCCCCAGAAGCAGGCCCAGTGATCCAGGAAACTAAAGCCCTCCCTCCTGCACCAACTCTTTAGCCACGCATTCATCTGCTCTATCCTCCTATTCCTATATTCACTAGCACGTGGCACCGGGAGTAATCCAGAGATTACAACCTTTGAGGTCCTACTCTTTATTCTGCTACCTAGCTCCCTAAATTCTTGCTGCAGGACCTCATTCCTCTTCCTGCCTATGTCGTTGGTCCCAATGTGAACCACGACCTCTGCCTGTTTACCCTCCCCCTTCAGAATGCCCTGCAGCCATTCAGTGACATCCTTGACCCTGGCACCAGGGAGGCAACAAACCATCCTGGAGTCACGTCTATGGCCACAGAAACGCCTATCTGTCCCCCTTACGATAGAATCCCCTACCACTATTGCTCTCCCACTCTTTTTCCTCCCTTCCTGAGCAGCAGAAGCACCCCTGGTGCCAGGAAGTTGGCTGCTGCTGCCTTCCCCTGGTGAGTCATCCCCCTCAACAGTATCCAAATTGGTATACCTGTTTGAAAGGGGGATGGCCACAGGGGTCCCCTGCACTGCCTGCCTGCTTCTATTGCTCCGCCTGGTGGTCACCCATTTCCCTTCTGCCTGTGCAGCCCTACCCTGCGGCGTGACCAACTCATCAAACGTGTAATCCATGACCCTCTCAGCATCGTGAATGCTCCACAACCCATCCATCCGCAGCTCCAGCGCCTCAATACGGCCCGTTAGTAGCTGCAGCTGGATGCATTTCTGGCACACGTGGTCGTCAGGGACACTGGCAGCGTCCCTGAATTCTCACATAGAGCAAGAGGAGCATAACACGGGGCTGGGCTCTCTTGGCATGACTTACCCCTTTAATTAATTTAAATTAATTCAATACCACCAGTTAAAGATATAAAGATATAAAGATATTGAGTGGCACCCGCTGCCTTACCGCCTGCCGCTAGCAACGACAGGTTGAGGGGAGCGTTTTGCAGTCAGAAAGGGAATGGGAGCGCGCTATTTAAAGGCGACCGCTTCCTGCCTTTTTTTGTTGATGACATTTTTGCACCACGCATTCTGAGAGAGAGAGAGAGAGAGACTTCTGGAGAGATTCAACGCTGTGTGAAGGAGTTTTGGGGACTGAGCAGCACTTTGCAGGTTCATTTTGATTTGCCCTTCCTTGTATCGATTTAGAAGAGACTGTGGGGGCTGCACTCTGAGCTCTTTCCCTGGGTCTCTCCATTGTTCTTTCCAGCAGGTTTGATGTACAGGTCTCTCCAGGCCGAGATTCAAGGCTGCAATGAGCAGGATGTGGATGGAGAGCAAAATCAACCCTCCCCTTTAAGATAAAAACAGAAAATGCTGGAGAAACTCAGCAGGTGAAGCAGCATCTGTGAAGAGAGAAACAGAGTTAACGTTTCAGGTCGATGACCTTTCGTCAGAACTCCCCTTTAAGAACTGGCCGGCGCCAGTGTGTCTGTGTTCCATTGCTGACTGACATCACATGAGCTTCGCCAGCGCTCTGAGGTAGCGCCTCGCTCCTCGGCCTTTGCGCCTTAAGACAGGTGTGAAACGCCTGATTTAGCGCTCCAATCACCTCCAGGGGCAATAAAAGCCAAGTCTGCCGTCGGAGGCGACAATTAGCGCCAGGCGCTAAACTTTGCGCACGGCCGATAATGGTGCCCCAAATGGGGCGCTACTGAATTTTTCCCCCATTCTTTCTAAGGTGCGGGGCCCAAAACTGTACACAGCATTCCAGATGTGGTCTAACCAGGGCTTTGTATAACTGTTGCAAAACTTCCTCTCCTTTATATTCTAGTCCACTAGTTATAAATACTAACATTCCATTAGACTTTTTGATTTTTTTTTTGTACCTGACTACTACATTTTAGTGATCTGTGTACATGGAACCCTAAATCTCTTTGCACCGCCACTGTTTCTAGCTTTTCGCCATTTAAATAATACTCGGATCGATCCTTTCTGGTCCAAAATGGATGACCTCACACTTACCTGCATTGAAATCTATCTGCCAGTTTCACCCACTCACTTAATCTATCAATGTCTCTTCGTAATTTTATGCTTCACGTCTACACTACTTACTGTGCCACCAATCTTTGTGTCAACGGTGAACTTGGATATACGACTCCCTATTGTGTTATCTAAGTCATTAACAGGTATAGTGAACACCTGAGGCCCCAGCATAGATCCTTGTGGGACACCACCAGTCACTTCCTTCCAATTTAAATACGTAACCTATTATCCCTACTCTTTGCCTTCTCCTAACCAATCTCCTAACCAGGGCAATTATTTGCCTTCAATTCCATGAGTTTTAATTTTTAGCTAACGGTCTCTTATGTGAAGCCTAATCGACTGCCTTCTGGAAGTCCATATAAACTACATCCGTAGACATTCCCCTGTCCACTGCTTTAGTTACTTCCTCAAAACATTCAATTAGGTTAGTTAGACATGACCTATGCTTTACAAATCCATGCTGGCTCTCTCTAATCAGCTCAAATTTCTCCAAGTGCTCAGTCACTCTGTCCTTTATTATAGATTCCAATAACTTCCCCACAACAGATGTTAGACTAACAGGTTTATAATTTCTTGTTTTCTCTCTCTCATCTTTCTTAAATAATGGAGTTACATTTGCAATTTTCCAATCTAAAAGGGACAATTCCTGAATCGAGAGAGCTTTGGAAGATTATAGCTAAAACATCTACAATTTCCTCACTACTTCCTTTAAGGCCCTGGGATGGAAAACAACAGGCCCTGGGGATTTGTTAGTATTTAGCTCCATTATTTTTTCTAATACTGTTTTCTTGCTTGTTAACCGTAGTGAGATGCAGTGTTTGATTAATTATCAGATTCCCTGGAATGACAGGTATATTATCTCTTCCTCTACTCTGAAGACTGACACAAAATAATTATTCAACAAGTCTGCCATTTCATTATCTTCATTTGCAATATTACCCCCATCTGTTTTTAAAGGGTTTTACCCCGACAACCCTTTCTCTTCTAATATAATTGTAAAAACTGTATGTGTTAATTGTGATATTCCTCGCAAGGTCTTTTTGCATTCCTTTCTGCAGCTCTAAGGCCTAGAAATTCGGTTGCTTTGCGCCTCCTGTTAGCGCCCTAAGAGGGTGCTAACGGGATGCAAAGCAACTAGCGCCCGGGCGCGGCGCCACCAACGCCTCCCGCGAAATTCAGCAGGAAGTTAGCGGCGGCAGTAACCGTTAGTGCCCCGTGGCACTGCACTGCAGGCAATGACGTCATCGCCGTGCGCAGCGCCTCGCTCGTGCCCCGGCCGCGATCTTCGGTAGTGCCCCGACTTACCGCCAGGCACTATGTCCGATGGGGTCAAGGGGGCCTACCTGCGGCCGGGGCGGCGCGAATTAAAGGGGAGCTGCCGGGCGGCCATTTTTGTTGCTGGCCACCTGCCAGCACCTGCCCCCGTTGCTGTCCCTGGCCTTCTGTGCAGCCCCCGCTGCGCTCCGTGAGCCCGGCACTTCTCTTACGTGCCAGGCTCTTTTGCCAGCACTCCGATCCCTGGTGGCCCAGCTGGGCCCTGGGTCGCGCTGTGCTAGGCCCCTCCCCTGTAATAAGGGGAGGAAGGCCTGCAGTATCGTGGCGCAATGTGCTGCAGCGCCATAGTGCCGCGATATTCACTCGCAGCGCCCCAAGAGGGAGCCGGGGCGCCCCGCTTCCCTCTTGGGGCGCTACCAGTGAATTTTGGCCGCGGGGGCACTACTTTTTTCAGGGCGCTAAAAGTAGACGTTAGTGCCGCAAAGGGGGCGCGACCCAATTTTTCCCCCTTAATATCTCATTTGTCTTCCTTTGCTGTTCTTTATATCTCTCTGAGTCACCTGGATCCAAACTATTCTTCGCATTTGTATATGTTCTTTATCAGCTTCATGTTATCTTCACTTCGTTTGTCGAACATGGCTGTTTTATTTGGTGAGTGGAGCTCTTGCCCCTTAGGGGTATATGGGTGCTGTATTAAGCTAAATTCTTTTTTGAACACCTCCCAGTGTTCATCTGTAGTTTTACCCGATAACAGTTTTGACCAGTTTGCTGTCGTCAGCCTCTGTCTCATCCCGTTACAGTTAGCCTGACCAAAATGTAGAATCTCAGTAACTGTGTTAAGTTTCTCCTTTTCAAAACTAACTTTGAATTCGATCATATTATGATCACTGTTAGATAAATGTTCTCTTACTGTTAGCTCATTACTCATTACTAATGCCTTAGGGTAGACAAAAACTATTTCCTCTAGTGGGGGAGTCCAGAACAAGGGGGTATAACCTTAAAATTAGAGCTAAGCTGTTCAGAGGGTGCTGTATAAAATGATGAGGGGCCTAGATAGAGTGGATAGGAAGGACCTATTTCCCCTAGCAGAGAGGTCAATAACCAGGGGGCATAGATTGAAAGTAATTGGTAGAATGACTAGAGGGGAGTTGAGGAGAACTTTTTTCACCCAGAGGGTGGTGGGGGTCTGGAACTCACTGCCTGAAAGGGTGGGAGAGGCAGAAACCCTCCTCACATTTAAAGAGTACTTGGATATGGACTGGAAGTGCTGTAACCTACAGGGCTACGGACCAAGAGCTGGACAGTGGGATAGGGCTGGAGAGCTCTTTGTCGGCCGGCACAGACACGATGGCCTCCTTCTGTGCTGTAAATTTCTATGATTCGGCTGTGTGACGCAACATGCAGGACCAGACAGTGGACCAGTCAACAAAGGTCAGAGAGCAGAGGAAGCAAAGTGTTCATGCAGAAAGAAGAAAGCTTAACTCTGAATTATTGGCTTTGACAAAAGAGGTCCATTTGTGTTTATATGATTCTATGTCAGGAACATCAGAAATAGGAAGAGGAGTCGGCCATTTGGCCCCTCGAGCCTGCTCCGCCATTCAATAAGATCATGGCAGAATGGGCAAAACCTCATGTACACAGGATATACGGCACAGAAACAGGCCATTCGGCCCAACCAGTCCGTGCTGGCGTTTATGCTCCACTCGAGCCTCCTCCCATCTTTCCTCATCTAACTCGATCAGCATAACCCTCTATTCCCTTCTCCCTCATGTTCTTACCTAGCCTCCCCTTAAATGCATCGATACTATTCACCTCAACCACTCCCATCGGTAGCAAGTTTCACATTCTCACCACTCTCTGGGTAAAGAAGTTTCTCCTGAATTCCCTATTGGATTTCTTGGTGACTACCTTATATTGATGGCCTCTAGTTATGCTCTGCCCCACAAGTAGAAACATTCTCTCTGTGTCTACTCTATCAACATTTTTCATAATTTTAAAGACCTCTATTCGGTCACCCCTCAGCTTTCTTTTTTCAAGAGAAAAGAGACCCAGCATGTTCATCCTTTCCTGGCATCATGGGCTGAATGGTCTTCTTCAGTGAGGAATCATTTTATGATTCTGTGACAGATTCATGGTCACTTTTACTGATACCAGCTCTTTATTGCCAGATTTTTTTAACTGAATTCAAATTCTCAAACTGCGATGGTGGGAGTTGAACACATTCTCCAGATTATTAGTCCAGGCCTCTGGATTACAAGGTCCAGTAAGATAACCATTACACTACTGTAATTCAAGGATTCTACATCTATTTATAATATATTTAAAATCTTATGTTTGAAACTTATAAAATTCTAACAGGACTGGACAGACTAGATGCAGGAAGGATGTTCCCGATGGCCGGGGAGTCCAGAACCAGGGGTCACAGTCTAAGGATAAGGGGTAAGCCATTTAGGACAGAGATGAGGAGGAATTTCTTCACCCAGAGAGTGGTGAACCTGTGGAATTCTCTACCACAGAAGGCAGTAGAGGCCAATTCATTAAATATATTCAAGAAAGGAGTTGGATATATTTCTTAAGGCTAAAGGGATCAAGGGATATGGGGAGAAGGCAGGGACAGGGTACTGAACTTGGATGATCAGCCATGATCTCATTGAATGGCGGAGCAGGCTCGAGGGGCCGAATGGCCGACTCCTGCTCCTATCTTCTATGTTTCTATGTTTCTATATGTGTCAACTTTTTGCTCTCCTTTTCAAGTCCTCCCCCCACATTTATAAAGGAATCTTGCTGCGATAAAGCGGCTGCCGTGGCCCAGTGGGTAGCACTCTCGCCTCTGGGTCAGACGGTCGTGGGTTCAAGTCCCATTCCAGACATACACACACTTTAGGCTGACACTTCAGTGCTTCACTATATATAGTCAAAGGTGGCTAATTGCTGGGGGGGCAAATTCCCTCTGGTAATGCACTGGTTTACACACTCCTGCATGCTTTATATTAACAAGTGCTAACCTGCTTAAATATAATTAAAAAGTTAGGAACACAGCAACAGGATTAGGCCATTGAGCCCCTTGAGCCTGTCCTGCCATTCAACAAGATCATGGCTGATCTGCGATCTAACTCTATATACCCGCCTTTGGCCCATAATCCCTTAATACCTTCGGTTCACAAAAAGCTATCAATCTCAGATTTAAAATGAACAATTGATCGAGCATCAATTGTCGTTTGGGGAAGAGTTCCAAACTTCTACCATCCTTTGTGTGTACTTGTGTTTGTAAGTTGGAATTACCTCGTCAGTCTTCATTCTGATCCTAAAGTTAGAGCTCCCTCTGCTGGATGTCTCTGTTACGGTGGTCCTGATCGAGTGACAGGGACGCTTCACTGAGCCAGTCAAATTCCACTTTGGTGATGAGATTTATATTATTTTGGGGATTGAATTCTACATGAAAAGCAATGGTCTTGCATTATTTTGCTTAAAGAGGTGCTATTCCCTAGATCAGGGCCACTGGTTTACAGTAACTTAATAATTCAAATGCTTATTATATTCCAGGATTTTAACGGTAGGGGATTTCATTCCACATCCTGTCCATTTTACTGTGAAAACTGCAAACTAGAGGCCTTGGTGACAATTAATTTTTGTTTCATGGGATTATGTGTTCCTGCAAAGATCTGATCCCAATCCCAGAGGCTGATGTGGATGTGTTGGACTACTTGACAAGTAAAGAAAAAAGACTTGCATTTATCATAGAATCATAGGAATTTCCGGCAGAGAAGGAGGCTATATACAGCACCTTTCATGACCTCAAGACTTCCCAAAGTGCTTCACAGCCAATAAAGCACTTTTTGAAGTATTGTCAATGTTGTAATGTAGGAAACATGGCAGCCAATTTGCGCACAGCAAGCTCCCACAAACAACAATGTGATCATCTATTTCAGTGATATTGGTTAAGCATAAATATTGGCCCAGGACAATGGGGAGAACTCCCCTGCTCTTCTTCGAAATAGTGGCCGTGGGATCTTTAACATCCGAGGGTGCAGGCGGAGCCTCAGTTTAACGTCTCATCCGAAAGACGGCACCTCCGACAGTGCGGCACTCCCTCGCTACTGCACTCAAGTGTCAGCCTGGATTATGTGCTCAAGTCTCTGGAGTGGGGCTTGAACCCATGACCTTGTAACGAGGGTAGGCGAGAGTGCGACCCACAGAGGCCTGGACTAAT
Organism: Somniosus microcephalus; assembly: GCF_052327205.1. Classification (NCBI taxonomy): domain Eukaryota; kingdom Metazoa; phylum Chordata; class Chondrichthyes; order Squaliformes; family Somniosidae; genus Somniosus; species Somniosus microcephalus. Next base: position 12,075,303 of record NC_140992.1, read on the forward strand.
AATCCAGAAAATCCATGGCATTTTGAGAATTTCGATACATCTTCAAAAATCTGAAATAAAAAGCTGTCGGACTGTCATAAAAAACCCAACTGGTTCACTAATGCCCTTTAGGGGAGGAAACTGGACGAGGGAACTCGATGTAATATCTCCAAGTTTGCAGATGACACAAAGCTGGGCGGGGGTGTGTGCTGTGAGGAGGATGCCGAGGAACTCCAGTATGATTTGGACAGGTTGGGTGATTGGGCAGATGTATGGCAGATGCAATATAACGTGGATAAATGTGAGGTTATCCACTTTGGTGTCAAAAACAAGGCCATCTGAATGGCAATAGATTGGGAGAAGGGGAAGTGCAACGAGACCTGGGCGTCCTTGTGCACCAGTCGCTGAAGATAAGCATGCAGGTGCAGCAGGCGGTTAAGAAGGCAAATGGTATGTTGGCCTTCGTAGCGAGAGGGTTTGAGTACAGGAACAAAGATGTCTTGCTGCAGTTGTACAGGGCCTTGGTGAGACCACGTCTTGAGTATTGTGTGCAGTTTTGGTCGCCTTATCTGAGGAAGGATGTTCTTGCCATGGAGGGAGTGCAGCGAAGATTCACCAGGCTGATACCTGGGATGGCAGGAATGACGTATGAGGAGAGATTGGGTCGATTGCGCTTGTACTCGCTGGAGTTTAGAAGAATGAGAGGGGATCTCATTGAAACTTATAAAATTCTAACAGGACTAGACAGACTAGATGCAGGAAGGATGTTCCCGATGGTTGGGGAGTCCAGAACCAGGGGTCACAGTCTAAGGATAAGGGGTAAGCCATTTAGGACAGGGATGAGGAGGGATTTCTTCACCCAGAGAGTGGTGAACCTGTGGAATTCTCTACCACAGAAGGCAGTAGAGGCCAATTCATTAAATATGTTCAAGAAGGAGTTGGATATATTTCTTAAGGCTAAAGGGATCAAGGGGTATGGGGAGAAAGCAGGGACAGGGTACTGAATTTGGATGATCAGCCATGATCGCATTGAATGGCGGAGCAGGCTCGAGGGGCCGAATGGCCTACTCCTGCTCCTATCTTCTATGTTTCTAAGGGGGAGAAATTGGGTGAGTAGCGCCACCTGTTAGCGCCTAAAGAGGCAGTCAGTGCTGTAGCGCCACTGGCTGCGTCTGCGGCGATATTCAGTACGGGCGCTAATGGTAGCGTTAGGCATTTGCGCTGCGCCGCCACCGATGACGTCATCGGTGTGCGCAGCGCCCCATTCGTGCCCCGTTCGCGATATTTGGTAGCGAACGCCGCAGTTGCACCGCTCGCTACCCGCGCCCGGTTCACGGGGCCTTACTGTGCCAGCAGCGGCGCAAGTTAAGGTGGAGGTGCGGGGCGGCCGCTTTTTCGGCGGCCGCCTGCCAACACCTCCGTCCCCGGCCTCCTAACGCCCCCCCCCCCGCGGCATTGCCGGCTGTTTCCCGAGAGCCCGGCACTTCTCCTTGGTGCCGGGCTCATTTGCCGGCACTCGCGATCGGGGATCGCGCTGTTGCAGGCACCTCCCCCTTAACAGTGGGAGGAAGGCCTGCAGTACCGCAGCGTGCCGTGCCGCAGCATGTGGTGCTGCGGCACGTTGCGCTGCGATAATCAGTTTCAGCGCCCTAAGAGGGACGCGGAGCGCCTCGAGCCGCGCCCCGTCTCCCTCGAGCGGCACTGAAACTGAATTTCTGGCGATCGGTTTCACTCCGATCGCTGCGCTAAATCCTGCGCTCCGCCGACTTTTGCGCCACTTTGGCGCCCCAACCCAATTTCTAGGCCTATGTTTCTAAACCTGCTGTTCTTACCCGGTCTGGGTCTATACGTGACTCCAGTCCCACACCAACGTGGTTGACTCTTAACTGCTCTCTGAAGTGACTGAGCAAGCCCCTTGGTTGTATTAAATCACTAGAAGGCCCACCACCACATTCTGAGGAACAAGGTCCTGAGGTCATTTCCCAAGGTCCTGAGGTCATTTCCCAAGGTCCTGAGGTCATTTCCCAAGATCCTGAGTTCGCTGAAATCTTCCGAAGCAATGATGGGAAAGGGGGCCTACAATTGGCTCGGAATGGGGGGAAAGAATTAGCTAGGCCTTCCATTCAGTGACTCCTAAAAAAGGAAAGACTTGCATTTATATAGCACCTTTCACGACCACCGGACATCTCAAAGCGCTTTGAAGTGGAGTCACTGTTGTAATGTGGGAAACGCAGCAGCCAATTTGCACACAGCAAGGTCCCACAAACAGCAAAGTGATAATGACCAAATAATCTGCTTTTGTTATGTTGGTTGAGGGATAAGTATTGGCCAGGACACCGGGGAGAACTCCCCTGCTCTTCTTCGAAATACAGGAAACTTTGGTTTATCCGGAGGTTGTATGTCCGGAAACCTCGATCTACCGGCAGAAATCAGGAGCTGTTTTGTTAGGTTTTTTTCTCTCGTGGCTTTGTTTTCAACAGTCGGGCTCTGGAAAGTCTCTCTGAAGCTGTTGCTAAGCTACAGAGATGCTTCCAAGGTACGGGCCGACTGTATACAAGCTGTTGCTAAGCAACAGTGTTCGTTGTCAGATACGGAGATGAAAACCTCCGTATGCTTCAACATTAACTTTGTATGTCCGGCAGTTTTGATAGATCGGCAACAGCTCGGTCCCGTCGGTGCCGGATATAACAAAGTTTCCTGTAGTGCCATGGGATCTTTTACGTCCACCTGAGAGAGTCTCATCCGAAAGACGACACCTCTGACAGTGCAGCACTCCCTCAGAACTGGCACTGGAAGTGTCAGCCTAGCTTGATGTGCTCATGTCCCTGGAGTGGGAACCCACAAGTCTTCTGACTCAGAGGCGAGGGTGCTACCAACTAAGCCACAGCCGACACTGAAGGGTCAATGTGTATCATTCGGATGAGCATAGGAACTGTCCATCGCAGAGTCAAAGTGGGCAATTTTAACCTAACCCGTCCATCAGGAAACTGACGGGATCGGGTGCAACACTCATTTTACACCCCGCCCGACTTTACTCTCCATTGAAGTGAATGGGCTGGATTTTCTCAGCCCCGAGGAGGCGGGTATGGAGGTGGGACTGCCGGTAAAGTGGGGGCGGCTGGCAAATCCGCCCCCATCCCGCCTCCGTGCCCTTTTGCCAGGAGGCGGGAAGCCCTCCTGCCCCGGGTCCCGTCTCCTCACGGCGTTAACAGGCAGAAAAAAGGATTAGTCCCATTTTACCTTTTCAAGTGCAGGCTTCCTGACCTTGGAGAACCCTGCTGGGGTGGAGGAGAAGTGAAGGAGGTCTGCGGGGGTCGGAGGGGTCTGAAAGTGAGATGTAGAGGTGAGTGATGGGTGCAATTGTGGAGTGGTAAGTATGTAAGGTGAGTGCTAAGTGTTATAAAATGTTCACTTACCTTGGTTTCTGCCTACAGCCTTCAGCCGCGGTGGATCTGGAGTCCCAATATCTTCATTGTAGATTTCACAGACTGGCTGTTGGATCCTCCGAACCAACAGCCAGGTGATTTCTGCAAAGTTGAAAGGTTTGATGAGTCCTGAACACAAGGACTCATCAAACTACACAGAATGTCAGCGTTTGACAGCTTCACAGTCAAATGCTGACATTTCTTCTTTCAAGAAGTCTTGACAGATGGCACGTCAGACGTTGACGTGTTCTGTCAGTGACTTCCTCCCTAATTGGCCTGCTGAGCCCGCTGGGCGGGCTTAACAAGGTCAATCAGGGGAAAATCCCGCTGGTTGGCCAGAGGCTGATGGAGGCGGGATAGAGACCCGGCAAGCAGCAGTCCCACCTCCATCACGTCTCCATTGAGAAAGTCCAGCCCAATGGGTGTAAAACCGGCTTTCCACCCAATCCCGTGGGTTTCCCGCCCGGAAAGTTAGGTCAAAATTACCCCCAAATAAGCTTGATGCTTGCTGCCTAGGATGACACACAAGGAGTGGACACTTGGGTGGGGTACCAGCAAGCATGAAAACAAATCTCTGAATGAGTCAGGCGAGGAGAGAACATGGAGGAGGATAGCAGGGGTGGAGATGTTGGAACTCCCCCAAAAAAACATAATTACCTCTCAAGCAAACCTCGATGCGTTGGAAATTGAAGACAAGCTGGTTAAATCTCTTCAGATAACATCATCTCCTACTCGTACAGCCCTCTCAACGAAGACCATCAGCATGATTTTGGCAGCCACTAATTGGTTCCTGGCCTTTAATGGCAAAGCTCAGTGGAGAGAGTTGGAGCCAATCCAATAACCTCAACTTGTTTGCTAAACCTTCAATGTTTAGAGCATGACTCATCCGGGTTGGCGAGCAAAAATGTTGCCTTTTAAGGAACTGCTCTCCAAGTGCAATCTTCTGAATAGCCCTTTTGACAGATAGAATACTTTCAAATGAGTTCAGTTTCAAGGAATAGGTTGACAAAGGGGCTTTTTCTCTTTCCACAATTCTCCATCCAAATCCTATTGATTCGAAAAGAATGGGAGTAAAAAATGAAATGGGGTTGTTGTGGTTCCTGGTTCCCACATTTCCACTGCTTGTAGGTTAAGGAGTTTAAGCAGTTGGATTTGGAATCTTGCCTGAACATGTTAATTGGAATTTAGGCTTGTCTTGTGTTCATCATCCTTTTGGATAACTCATGAAACTAAAGTCCTAACTGGCTGCACTAGTTGGAACTATTCGGAGAAGAGTAGGGATACCTCTCAGTTCTCCAGGTGCACTGGCCCACATTCCACTCACAATCAACATTGCCAGTCCTTTTATTTAACAATGTGTTCTCTGGGTGTGTAGGAGTGTTGCCAACTCAGGTTGGACCTCTTCCCGGAGGTTTCATCACACGACCTATGGCCTCCGAGCGCGTCACGGCCAATGAAATACTTTTCAAGTTCAGTCGTGGTTGTAATGTAGTGAACCGTAACAGTCAAACTGCGCACAGCAAGGAACCACAAATATAGCAGTGAAACAAATGACCAGGCTATCTAGGAACTGAGGAGGCCATTCCACCCTCGAGCCTCTTCCGCCATTCAATTAGATCATGGCTGATCTGTATTTTAACTCCAACTAAACTCCTTGGCTCCATATCCCTTAATCCCCTTGCCTAACAAAAGTAGATCAATCTCAGTTTTGAAATTTTCAATTGACCCCCAATCTCAACAGCATTCTAGGCAGAGAGTTCCAGATTTCCACCCCCCTTTGTGTGAAGAAGTGCTTATTGACATCACCCCTGAACGGCCTGGCTCTAATTTTAAGGTTCTGCCCCCTCGTTCTGGACTCCCCCCCACCAGAGGAAATCATTTCTCTCTATCTACTCAATCAACTCCTTTAATTATCTTAAACACCTCGATTAGATCAGCCCTTAATCCTTCGGCTATTTTAAGGTGGTGGTCCAGGGATAAATATTGGCCAGGACAGCAGAAGAACGGCCCTGCTCTTCTTTGATTAGTGCCGTGTGGGGCCTTGCTGTGTGCAATTTGCTGCTGCGTTTGCCTAGAGTTAAGGGCCTAGAAATTCGGTTGTGGGTCCGCCAGGGCTTTAGCGCCCGAAATTTTGCGCCGGCCTTAATGCCGCTGCGCCCGACGAAAATTCGGTTGCCCCGGGCCCAGACGGCGGCGGGCACTAATGGAGGGTTTTTGCGCCTCACTATGGGCGTTCAGTGCAGTTTTCAGGCGCTAATCCCCCGCTGCGGCAGGCTGGGGTACTGCAGGCCTCCTCCTTCTGTTAAGGAGGAGCTGCCTGCAGCCGACCGCTGGCCGGTCGATTCGCCCGACAAATGAGCCCGGCACCTCGACCTCGGGGAAGAGCTGGGCTCGCGGGCCACACACATCAGTGCCGCGGGGGGGTGGTGGAGGAGTCCGGGGAGGGAGGTGCGGGCAGGCGGCCGCCGGGAAAGCGGCCGGCCGCCGCTCCACCTTTACGCGCCGGCGCAAAGGTGTGTAACATCCCTTTCAACAATCGTTGGTTGCGGCTGCCACGGGCGAGGCGGCCGCAACTGAATTTGGGCTTGGGGCCGGGTTACCACAGCAACCGGGACGCTGCGCACACCGATGACGTCATCGGTGCCGGCGCAGCGCTACCGGCTAACGCCGATGGTAGGGCCCAACGCAATTTCGTTACCAGCTATAATTCCGGCGCAAGACCCTCTAACGCCTCTAATTGGGCGCTAACCCCACCGAATTTCTAGGCCAAGTTATTTCAGTGCTATTACTCAGAACACAAACAGAAGAACTTATCTTCTCCAAATAGTGGCATGGGATTTTTAAAATATTTTATTTATTCATGCACAGGATGTGGGCGTCGCTGGCAAGGCCGGCATTTATTGCCCATCCCTAGTTGCCGCTTGAGAAGGTGGTGGCGAGCTGCTTTCTTCAATTGCTGCAGTCCGTGTGGTGAAGGTGCTCCCACAGTGCTGTTAGGGAGGGAGTTCCAGGATTTTGGCCCAGCGACGATGTAGAAACGGTGATATATGTGACTCCAGTCCCACATAAACATGGTTGTCTCTTAATTGCCCTCTAAAGTCTCCTAGCAGACACTCAGTTGTATTAAAGCCGCTACTAGCAGTTCAAGAAGAAGGCCCTCCACCACCTTGTCAACGGCAACTAGGACTGGGCATTTTTTAAATGGCTGTATACGTTCACCTCTTAGTCACCCGAGAGTTCGAGAGTCCAAGTTTTTTCAATCTGAGACTGTGGATCAGTCCCTGAACTGCCTCCACGGCCTTTGTGTCTCAGTGACAGGACTGTACGGGGTGTGGTCTGATCATGACATAAGAACATAAGAAACAGGAGCAGGAGTCGGCCAATCGACCCCTTGAGCCTGCTCCGTCATTCACTAAGATCATGGCCGATCCAATCTTGGCCTCAACACCACTTTCCCGCTCTCTCCCCATACCCCTCGACTCCCCTGTAGTTCAAGTGTCTGTCAATCTCCGCCTTGAATATATTCAGTGACTCCGCCTCCACAGCTCTCTGGGGAAGAGAATTCCAAAGATTCACGGCCCTCTGAGAGAAGAAATTCCTCCTCATCTCTGTTTTAAATGGGCGACCCCTTATTCTGGAACTATGCCCCCTAGTTCTAGATTCCCCCACGAGGGGAAACATCCTCTCTGCAACTACCCTGTCAATCCCCCTCAGAATCTTATATGTTTCAATAAGATCCCCTCTCATTCTTCTAAACTCCAATGAGTATAGGCCCAACCTGCTCAACCTTTCGTCATACGTCAACCCCTTCATCCCAGGAATCAACCTAGTGAACCTTCTCTGCACTGCCTCCAATGCAAGTATATCCTTCCTTAAATATGGAGACCAAAACTGTACGCAGTACTCCTGGTGCGGTCTCACCAGCGCCCTGTAAAGTTGCATCAAAACTTCCCTACTTTTATACTCCATCCCCCTTGCAATAAAGGCCAACATTTCATTAGCCTTCCTAATTACTTGCTGTACCTGCATGCTAACTTTCTGTGTTTCATGTACTCGGACCCCCAGATCCCTCTGTACCGCAGCGTTTTGTAGTCTCACTCCATGTAAATAATCATTTGCTTTTTCATTCTTCCTTCCAAAGTGGATAACCTCACATTTTCCCACATTATACTCCATCTGCCACCTTACTGCCCACTCACTTCACCTACCCATATCCCTTCGCAGACTCTTTGGGCTGGATTTTCCAAGCCCCGAGGAGGTGGGCATGGAGGCGGGACAGACGGTAAAATCAGAGAAAGTGGGGGCGGATGGCAAACCCGCCCCCATCCCGTCTCCGTGCCTTTTTGCCAGGAGGTGGGAAGATGTGCAGCTTCGGGTCCCGTCTCCTGGAGGTGGGAAAGGCATTTAATCCTTTTAACTGCCTGTTAACAGGTAGTTAACAGGCAGAAAAAAGGATTAGTGCCATTTTACCTTCACAGATGAAGGCTTCCTGACCTCGGAGAACCCCGCCAGGTTGGAGGAGACGTGGAGGAGGTCTGCGCTGGTCGGAGGCACCTGGAAGTAAGGTGTAGAGGTGAGTGATGGGTGCAAGTGTGGAGTGGTAAGTATGTAAGGTGAGTGATAAGTTTAAAAAAGTGTGCACTTACCTTGTTTTCCTTCTACAGCCTTTAGCCGCGCTGGATATATGGGGATATTCTCCTTGTCAATTTCACATAATGGCTGTTGGATCCGCCGATCTTACAGACATGTGAAATTTACAAAGTTGAAAGGTTTGATGAGTCCTCACCACAAAGCCTCATCAAGCTAAAGAGAATGTCAGTGTTTGACAGCTTCACAGATCTGTCAAACGCTGACATTTCTTCTTTCAAGAAGTCTTGACAGATAGCATGTCTGACGTTGACGTGATCCGTCAGTGACTTCCTCCCTAATTGGCCTACTGAGCCCGCAGGGCGGGCTTAACAAGCTCAATCAGGGGAAAATCCCTCTGATTGGTCAGGTAAGGATGGAGGCAGGACATTGACACGACAAGCAGCAGTCCCGCCTCCAACTTGCCTCCATTCACAAAATCCAGCCCTTTGTGTCCTCCTCACAACTTGCTAACCCACCTATCTTTGTATCATCAGCAAATTTGGCTACAGTACACTCGGTCCCTTCATCCAAGGCCACATCACTGATCCCTGTGGCACCCCACTAGTTACTGATTGCCAACCGGAAAATGACCCATTTATCCCGACTCTCTGCTTCCTGTTAGTTAGCCAATCCCCTATCCATGCCAATATATTACCCCCAACCCATGCGCTCTTATCTTGTGCAGTAACCTTTTATGTGGCACCTTATCGAATGCCTTCTAGAAATCGAAATACACCACATCCACTGGTTCCCCTTTATCCCAAAGCCCTTTACAGTCAACACAGAACTTTTGAAGTACGTTTGTAATGTAGGGAGACCGGGCAGCCAATTTGCCCAAGGTGCCACAAACAGCAATGTGATAAAGACCAGAGATTTTTCTTTATTTTCCCCAAAAGTGCCAAGGGAACTTATACTCCAGGACACCAGGGAGAACTCTCCCGCTCTTCTTCGAATAGTGGTCATGGGATCTAGTACATCCACCTGAGAGAGCAGACGGGGCCTTGGTTTAACGTTTTATCTGAAAGACAGCACCTCTGACAGTGCAGCACTCCCTCAGTACTGCACCGAGACTGTCAGCCCGGATTTTGTGCTCAAGTCTCTGGAGTGGGGCTTGATCCTACGACTTTCTGACTCAGAGGCAAGAGTGCTACCAACTGAGCCATGGCTAATGGAAAAATTAGAGCTTACATTTATGCAGTGCCTTTCATGTCCCCAGGTTGTCCCAAAGCACTTCACAGCCAATGAATCTGTGTGCCTATTTTATCATAGAATCATAGAGCACAAAAGGAGGCCATTCGGCCCATCGTGTCTGTGCTGGCTCCTTGAAAGAGCTCTCCGATTAGTCCCACTCCCCTGCTCTTTCCCCATAGCCCTGCAAATTTTTCATTTTCAAGTATTTCTCCAATTCCCTTTTGAAAGTTACTATTGAATCTGCTTCCACCGCCCTTTCAGACAGCGCATTCCAGATCACAACAACTCGCTGCGTAAAAACATTCTCCTCGTCTCCCCTCTGGTTCTTTGGCCAATTACCTTAAATCGGTGTCTCCTGGTTACCGACTCTTCTGCCACTGGAAACAGTTTCTCCTTATTTACTCTATCAAAACCCCTCATAATTTTGAACGCATCCATTAAATCTCCCCTTAACCTTCTCTGCTTCAAGGGGAACAATCCCAGCTTCTCCAGTCTCTCCGTATAAATGAAGTCCCTCATCCCTGGTACTATTCTAGTAAATCTCCTCTGCACCCTGTCCAAGGCCTTGACATCCCTCCTAAAGTGTGTTGCCCAGAATTGGACACAATACTCTAGCGGAGGCCTAACCAGTGATTTATAAAGGTTTACCATAACTTCCTTGCTTTGTGCCTATATTTAAAAAGCCCAGGATCCCGTATGTTTTTTTTAAAACAGACTTATCAACTGGCCGTCCCACCTTTAAAGATTTGTGTACATACACCCTTGGGTCTCTCGGAGTCCACATCACGGAAGACCTCTCCTGGTCCCTCAACACCTCCTCTCTGGTGAAGAAGGCCCAGCAGCGCCTATATTTCCTAAGGAGGCTGAAGGGATGTAACCTGTCACCCCTGATCCTTTCTAACTTTTACCGCTGCACAATAGAGAGCATCCTGACGAACTGTATCACAGTATGGTATGGCAGCTGTAGCTACTATGACCGGAAAGCCCTGCAGCGGGTAGTCAAAACTGCCCAACGCATTACCAGCACCCGGCTACCGACCATAGAGCACATATACCAGAAACGCTGTTTACGGAGGTCACGGTCCATCATCAAAGACCCTACCCACCCCAGCCACAGTCTGTTCGCCCTCCTGCCATCTGGGAGACGCTACAGATGCATTCGCACCCGTACGACCAGATTTAGGAACAGCTTCTTTCCCAGGGCTGTCATCCTACTGAACTCCACAAATAAACTCTAAAGCCTGCACATCTGCCAATGCACTTTATTATGGTTATGTTTATGTTAATGTATTACAAGCCAAATGTATGTTGAATGCTTAAATGTCTTAATCTAAATGTACACTCTCGGGAGCCGCAAGCCTACATTTCGTTGTACTGCACTTGTGCACTAACAATGACAATAAAAGTTGATTTGATTTGATTTGATTTTTGATTTGATTTTGATCCTGCACGCCCTTTTAAAATTGTAGCATTTAATTTATATTGCCTCTCCTCCTTATTCCTTCCAAAATGCATCATTTAACACATATATATATAAAAACCTTTTATATATATATAAAAAATATCGATATAAATATAAAAACAGCTATCTATACAAAACTTAGATGTATAAAAACACAGATACAGATACTCCAGTCCCCACGGTGCACACCGGTCGCGGAAGGCCTCGAGCGTGCCAGCGACACCGCGTGCTCCATCTCCAGGGCCACCCGGGCACGAATGTGGCCGCGGAAGAGAGGCAGGCAGTCGGGCCGAACGACCCCCTCGACCGCCCGCTGCCTGGACCAGTTAATGGCCACTTTGGCCAGGCCCAGGAGCAGTCCTACGAGGAGGTCCCCCCGACCAGCCTGCTCCCCTCCACATCGGGTGACCAAAGATCAGGAGCGTGGGACTGAAGTGCAGCCAAAAATCGAGGAGGGGCTGCAACCTCTCACACTCCAAATATACTTGGAACACGGACTCCTCCAGGCCGCGGAAAAGGCAGGCGGCCTGGGAGTCCGTAAACCTACTTAAAACCTTGTTGCACGAGACTGCACCGTGCAACACCCTCCAGGCCAAGTCCCCAGTAGATAAAGGGAAGACTCCCACGTAGAGAGTCCTCCACTGGGGACCAACGTCTCCACCAGACGGCAAGATGGTGCGCCAAAGCGTGTCCGGACGGCAGGCGAAAATGGCAAAGTGGAGAGTGTGCAGGAGCAGCCCATACAGGAAACGCCTCCGTGCAGAATGTAAAGGCACGGAGGGGATTTCCCGAAGAAGGCTCAAGTTGTGAGGTGCTGGCTCCTGAGAGGGGTTTCGGGGCCGGGCGCCGATGAGGAATTCCGTCCGAACGGGGCTCAGTTCGGACGGGATCGCCCCACATGCTTGAGCCTCCTCGATACACCTAGTGGAGGGTGGCCCTGGAGATAGAGCACGCGGTGTCCGCCGGCACGCTCGAGGCCTTCCGCGACCGGTGGGCGCCGCGGGGACTGGAGTGCATCATCACCCCCAGCAATGGAATTTTAATTTAATTTATTAATTTTTCTTTAATGTTTTAAGTTAAGTTACAGTTTATTTGTTAGCACAAAAGAGTACACCTAGTGGAGTCAGGGCTGGAAGAGGCGTACTCTTCTGGTTAAACCAATAAACAAAAATACTGTAACTAATGTAGTGTATGTGCCTTTAAGTCAGAACTACTTTTACAGCTCCTGTATACTGTAGTACCGGCAGTGACCACACCGGTATATAAGCTTTGCGCATGCCTCTGTACCCCCAGTCTAGAGACTACCCTCCTCCAGTAAAGACCTGTTATTTATTAATGTACAGCATCCGTGTGATTATTTAATAATAGCACATCCACTGAACCACGGATCTAACAGTGGCGACTCGAATCTACCTGCAACATTAAAAAAAATAGTCGAGGCCAGGAACACGGGCGTCGACCACGAGCAACCGCCCAGCAGTCAGGCAGAGATCCAACTTCGCAGGGGAGGCTGTGGAGAGCCGGGCTTGGTTCCCCAGCCACAACGAGCAGTAAGAGACCGACGACAGGTCCAGCGCAGACCCTTCCCGAGCAGCGGCGGCTGGAGCCGACCGACGGCGGAGAGAGAGCCGAGCAGCGTCGATGGGGTAAGACAGAGGGTGAAGAGCGCAGGGCGCAGCCGGGGGTTGAACACCGAGCGGCGTTGAGGAAAATAAAACAAACCGGAGAGAGAGAGGGTAAGAAACAGCCGGGTTCTAGACTGAGCGGCGTCGAAAAATATAAAAAGAAGAACGCGCAGAGCACAGCCAGTGCTCACGGGCTGAACAGGGTCCGCGGGGCGAAGAAAGGGGAGACGCCATTGAGCCGCGGAGAAGAAGGAAGAGCGCGGGAGGCGCCATTGAGCCGCGGAGAAGAAGGGAGAGCGCAGGAGACGCCATTGAGCCACGGAGAAGGAAGAGTGCGGGAGACGCCATTTTTAGAAGCCGCAGCGGAGAAGAAGGGCGAGCGCGGGAAGGAAGGAAAGCGCGGGAGACGCCATTTTGTGTCAGCGGAGAAGAAGGGGAAGCACGGGAGGCGCCATTTGTGATAGTTAACGCACACCCAAGGATGCCGAAGAGTTGCAGTATCTCTACGTTCGACAATGAAGTCGAAGATTGGGTGACATATGTGGAACGTATTGAGGTGTACTGCAGGGCGAATTAAGTGCCAGACGCTAATAAAGCACTGGTTCTGTTAAATTCCATGGGTGCAAAAACTTATGGGTTACTGCAAAATCTAATAACCCCAGAGAAGCCGGTAAACAAGAATTTTGAAAGCATAGTAGAAATCCTACAGGACCACTAAAACCCCACACCGCTGCTGATAGCAGAACGATTTAAGTTTCATAAAAGGAACCAACACAAAGACGAAAGCAATGCTGAGTACCTAACGGAACTGCGCAAGCTATCGAAACACTGCCAGTTTGGAGCTGGACTAGCAGACACGTTAAGGGACAAGTTTGTGTGTGGGCTACAAAGTGAAGGAACCCAGAAACGGCTTCTATCAGAAAAGGACCTTACACTGGACAAAGCTTTCAGTATGGCAGTATCACACGAAGCAGCCGCAAGGGGCGCTGCAGAGATACAACGGAGACCGCAAGAATATGGCACCAATGATATGTCCTATGGAACAGGGAAGTGCTATCGCTGCGGCAGAACAACACATGACCAGAAAGATTGTTGGTTCAAGGACCAAGTGTGCAGACAGTGTGGGAAAGCAGGACACATAGCAAGAGTCTGCAGGTCTGGGAAGAAAACCAACAGTAAGAAATCTCCACAGGAGAAGTACAAAAAGGTACACCAGGTGATGGACAGTGGTTCAGACGAACAGAAAAGTGACACAGACTCCGGAAGCAAGGAGCTGGGTTGTCGGAAACTACATAAGGTAACCGAAATGGAGGATCACCAGGCTATCTGGGTTACACTCAAGATAGACGGAGTCCAAGTGGAAATGGAATTGGACACAGGGTCAGCTCTAACAGTCATAAATCAAAGAGACTACAAGCGGCTATTTTCACACATACCCTTGAAAGCTACAGAGATTGTCTTGAAGACGTATACGGGGCAAAAAGTCTACCCCAAAGGAAAAATAAGGGTGAAAGTGACATATAAAGGCCAGGAAATACCTAAAATGGATATATATGTATTGCCAAATGGAGGACCACCACTGCTAGGACGTGAATGGATCCGGAAGATACAATTAGATTGGAATTCCATACAGGCACTGAAGGTTGAGGCCAAAAAGGATGACGACGTCACACCTGGACGACTGTCAAAAATGCTAACTGACGCAAAAGAAGTGTTCCAGGAGGGACTAGGAACACTAAAAGGGATAACAGCAACGATTAAAATAGAGGAAAATGCAAGCCCAAAGTTTCTGAAGGCCAGACCAGTGCCTTATGCGATCAGACCAGCTGTTGAAGCAGAGCTGGAAAGGTTGGAACGTTCAGGAGTACTGTTCAAAGTGGACTGGAGCGAGTGGGCTACACCCATCCTTCCTGTAATGAAGAGGTCGTTGAGTAATACGCCTGGGGAACCAAAGAAGGTCTGCATCTGTGGGGATTTTAAGGTGACAGTGAACCCAGTCCTTCACACGGTGCAATATCCGCTTCCACGAATTGAGGATATTTTCGCCTCGCTATCTGGAGGTAAACGCTTCACCAAAATTGATCTAGCCCAGGCGTACTTGCAAATGGAGGTAGAAGAAGCTTCGAAACATTACCTTACGATCAACACTCATAAAGGTCTCTATCAATACAACCGGCTGGTGTTTGGAGTAGCCTCGGCTCCGGCTATCTGGCAAAGGGCGATGGGTCAGGTCCTGCAAGGGATTCCAGGGACCCAGTGTTATTTGGACGGCATCTTGGTCACGGGCGAAAATGACGGTGATCACCTCGCCAACTTGGAGAAGGTGCTCACCAGATTAAAGGAGTATGGGCTACGAGCTAATCGCCACAAGTGCGAGTTTTTCCAGAAACAGATCTCGTATTGTGGCCACGTCATCGATGAAGAGGGGTTACATAAGTCCCCTGACAAGATTGAAGCAGTAGTCAAGGCTCCAGCACCGGAAAATGTGTCACAACTGAGGTCGTTCCTCGGGCTGGTAAACTACTACCACAAGTTCTTACCAAATTTGTCTACGGTATTACACCCGCTGAACACCCTACTGCAAACAGGGGTACCATGGAAGTGGGATGACGAACGTAGACGAGCTTTCCAGAAGTGTAAAGAATTGATCACATCAAAAGAGGTGTTGGCCCATGTGGTAAACCACTTTTATCGTTCACTATCGTTACACTATAGTTATCACTGTTATATCGTTACTCTATGGTTATCACTGTTCATCACTGTTGTATCACTATACGAGGTCGCCTCTTGTCACGCTACTATACCTGGGCTGACCACTGCTGATTCCGCCCATGACTCCACCTACCTGCCCAGGTATAAAGGTAGTCGACTGGCTGGCATTCCTCCTTGTTGTATCCGATCACCCACGAGGGTGGGCTTTGTTATTTAGCCAATAAAAACCTATAGTTACTTTCTTAACTTGTCGCTTTTCATTGGATGAATTGATAGGTATATCAATTTTATTGGCTAAATTTTAAAATGTCGACACTTGAGCAGTCAAACGACCAGCCAAACGACCAGCCAAGCGACCAGCCAGATGCCCAGCTACAACAGCCACAGCAGCCGGCCTGGCTGCGAGCCCTCAGACCACCGTACCTGGACCTAAACCCACAGGCAGCAAACTCAGCCCTCGACTTCGAACACTGGCTGAGCTGCTTCGAAGCCTACCTGGGAGAATCCGGCGTGCCTCAGAAATCCATGCTAAGAGTTCTGAACGCCCAAGTGAGCCCTAAAGTATTCGCACTCATCCGGGACCTTAAAACATACGAGGACGCCATCAACCGGCTGAAAAGACAGTACCAAACCCCGGTAAATTCCATGTATGCCAGACACCTCCTAAGATCCCGCCCGCAACAGCCAGGAGAGCCCGTGGAGGAATTTTTACGGGTGTTACAAGCACTCGGCAGAGACTGTAACTTTAAAGCGGTAACGGCGGCAGAAAATACTGAAGACAATGTCCGCGATGCCTTCGTGAAAGGCCTGCGGTCCGACTACTCACGGCAAAGACTACTGGAAGCAAGGCACCTCGACCTGGACAAAGCTGCAGCCCTCGCTCTCTCTCTAGAGGTGGCCCATCGGGACCTCGAGGCATACTCAAGGTACTGTAACTCGCGACCCTGGGACTTGGGACCGACCCCGACCGCGATACCCCCCACAGCAACCCCCCTGGGACCTACCTCAGCGTCGGCGTCCCGGACCCGATCGAGACCGCCACCCCCGGTACCGGCTCCGACATCGGACCCCCGCGATCGGGCCGCCGGCTGCTTCTTCTGCGGCCAGGCGAAACACCCGAGGTCGCGCTGCCCAGCCAGGAACTCTACCTGCTCAAACTGCATGAAGAAAGGCCACTTCGCTAAGGCCTGCAGAGGTGGATCATCAGAGGCCAGCAGTACCTCATGCGAGCTGTGGGGGCAGCCATCTTCCTTCAAGGCAACAGAGGCCAGCATCCCCACATGTGAGTCATGGGGGCGGCCATCTTTGATACAGGCAACCGACACCAGCAGTGCCTCATGTGAGTTATGGGGGCAGCCATCTTCTCCGCCATTTTGTCCAACCTCGTGGGAGACGCCATTTTACCCACCACGCCCGACCGCCACCATGCCTCTAGACCCGACTACCGCCTCAACCGCAGACTACAACAACTCGCTCAGCTATACACTAGCCTCCGTCACACTGGACCAGGCCCGCCCGCATCACCTGTCCAAGTCGATGATGGACATCAAAGTAAACGGCCACGCCATGACCTGCCTGTTCGACAGCGGAAGCACGGAGAGCTTCATCCACCCAGACACGGTGAGCCACTACTCCCTCCCTGTCCTGCCAACGCGCAACCGGATCTCGATGGCATCGAGGTCACACGCCACAGACATCAGCGGCTACTGTGTTGTGACCCTGTCGGTTAAGGGTACGGAGTATAAAAATTTTAAACTCCTCGTCCTGCCCCAGCTATGCGCTGCTGTCCTACTAGGCCTAGACTTCCAATCCCACCTCCAAAGCGTCACGCTAGCATACGGCGGACCCCTCCCCCCACTCACAGTCGACAACCAGCAGATTTTAAACCGCCCACCGCGTAACACCTGCGGCCTATCCACCCTCAAGGTCCCGCCACCTTCCCTGTTCGCTAACCTCACCCCCGACTGCAAACCCGTCGCTACCAAGAGCAGGCGGTACAGCGCCGGGGACAGAGCTTTCATTAGCTCTGAGGTGCAGCGTCTCCTGAAGGAGGGCATCATCGAGGGGAGCACCAGCCCCTGGCGTGCCCAGGTCATGGTCGTTAAGACCGGCAATAAAAACCGCCTGGTCATCGACTACAGCCAGACCATAAACAGGTACACCCAGCTGGACGCATACCCCCTTCCCCGCATATCTGATATGGTCAATCAGATTGCGCAGTACCGGGTATTCTCCACCATCGACCTTAAGTCGGCCTATCACCAACTCCCTATCCGCCCTGAGGACCGCCAGTATACAGCCTTCGAGGCGAACGGCCGCCTCTACCACTTCCTTAGGGTTCCCTTCGGCGTCACCAACGGGGTTTCGGTCTTCCAAAGGGAGATGGACCGGATGGTTGACCAGAACGGGCTGCACGCCACGTTCCCCTATCTAGATAACGTCACCATCTGCGGCCGCGACCGGCAGGACCACGATGTTAATCTGGAGAGATTCCTCCGTACGGCCCAACGGCTGAACCTCACCTACAATAAGGATAAATGTGTGTTTAACACCTCGCGCCTTGCCATCCTCGGCTGTGTAGTAGAGAACGGAGTCATCGGCCCCGACCCCGAAAGAATGCGCCCCCTCATGGAGCTACCCCTCCCCCACTGTCCAAAGGCACTGAAGAGAACCCTGGGGCTCTTCGCCTACTATGCCCAATGGGTGCCCAATTATGCGGACAAAGCCAGACCCCTCATGAAGTCCACATCCTTCCCCCTTACGGAGGAAGCATGCGCAGCCTTCTCCCTCATTAAGGGAGACATTGCCAAGGCCACAATGCACGCAGTGGATGAGTCCATCCCCTTCCAAGTCGAGAGCGATGCATCCGACTTCGCCCTAGCCGCCACCCTTAATCAGGAGGGGAGACCGGTGGCCTTCTTCTCAAGGACCCTACAGGGCCCTGAGATCCGACACTCGTCGGTCGAGAAGGAGGCCCAGGCGATTGTGGAGGCGGTACGACGCTGGAGGCACTACCTGGCAGGCAAACGATTTACCCTCCTTACCGACCAACGTTCGGTCGCTTTTATGTTTAATAACAAGCTGAGGGGCAAAATCAAGAATGACAAGATCTTGAGGTGGAGAATCGAGCTCTCCACCTATGATTATGATATCTTGTACCGGCCAGGTAAGCTGAACGAACCCCCCGATGCTCTGTCACGAATTACATGCGCCAGCGCGCAAAGTGATAGACTTCAGACCCTCCACAACGACCTCTGCCACCCCGGGGTCACCAGACTTTACCACTTCATTAAGGCCCGCAACCTGCCCTACTCCATCGAGGAGGTCAGGACCATGACCAGGAACTGCCAGACCTGTGCCGAGTGCAAACCGCACTTCTTTAGGCCGGACAGAGCAAGCCTGATCAAGGCCACCCGCCCCTTCGAGCGCCTGAGCATCGACTTTAAGGGGCCCCTCCCGTCCTCTGACCGTAATGTGTACTTCCTCAACATTGTTGATGAGTACTCCCGTTTCCCCTTTGCCTTCCCCTGCCCAGACATGACCAGTACCACGGTCATTAAATGCCTGAACGACCTCTTCGCCTTGTTCGGGTTCCCAAACTATATACATAGTGACCGGGGCTCCTCCTTCATGAGCGAGGAACTCCGTCAGTTCCTACTAGCGAGAGGTATTGCTGCAAGCAGGACCACCAGCTACAACCCCCGAGGGAACGGCCAGGTGGAAAGAGAGAACGCGACGGTATGGAAGGCCGTCCTCTTAGCCTTAAAGTCTAAGGGCCTCCCAACCTCCCGCTGGCAGGAAGTCCTCCCGGCAGCGCTGCATTCCACCCGGTCACTACTTTGCACTGCCATCAACGCCACCCCCCATGAACGAATGTTTGCTTTCCCCAGGAAGTCGACTACGGGAACCACGCTACCAACCTGGCTGACCTCTCCGGGGCCTGTCTTGCTGCGAAAGCACGTGAGGGCCCATAAAATGGACCCCCTGGTCGAGAGGGTGGACCTCCTGCACGCCAACCCCCAGTACGCCTATGTGGCATACCCAGACGGGTGGGAGGACACAGTCTCCTTACGAGACCTCGCACCCTCGGGCACTCCGGAGACACCACCTTCACCCCCCCCCCACCACCCCCCCAATTCCAGCCCAGGTAGACGGCATGCCGGAACCCCACGAGCCTTCGCCGACCACGCAGACACCAGCATTAACACCGGATAATGCAACACCGCCGCTGCGACGATCAGAAAGGCTTACGAGGCCTCCGGACAGACTGACATACCAGAACTGGTAGTACACTTCACCCCGCCGGACTCAAATCTAAACAAGGGGTGAATGTGGTAAACCACTTTTATCGTTCACTATCGTTACACTATAGTTATCACTGTTATATCGTTACTCTATGGTTATCACTGTTCACACTGTTGTATCACTATACGAGGTCGCCTCTTGTCACGCTGCTATACCTGGGCTGACCACTGCTGACTCCGCCCATGACTCCACCTACCTGCCCAGGTATAAAGGTAGTTGACTGGCTGGCATTCCTCCTTGTTGTATCCGATCACCCACGAGGGTGGGCTCTGTTATTTAGCCAATAAAAACCTATAGTTACTTTCTTAACTCGTCGCTTTTCATTGGATGAATTGATAGGTATATCAGCCCATTTCAACCCAGCACTACCAATTCGTTTGGCATGTGATGCATCACCCTACGGTATTGGAGCGGTGCTGTCGCACAAATTCCCAGACGGGTTGGAGAGGCCAGTAGCCTTTGCGTCTCGGTCACTAACCTCAGCCGAGCGCAACTACGCCCAGATTGACAGGGAGGCCCTCAGCCTAGTATGGGGAGTAAAAAAATTCAACCACTATCTGCATGGGCAGAAGTTCACCTTGCTGACTGACCACCAACCACTTGTCTCCATCTTTAATCCTAAGAAGGGCGTTCCAGTGATGACTGCACAGCGGTTACAAAGATGGTCCCTGTTTCTAGGGGCAAATCAATATGAAATAGAATATAAAGGCACGAAACAGCATGGGAACGCTGATGGGCTATCGCGCCTGCCACTGCCTACTGTGGAGGAAGCACCAGCAGTGGACCCTATCGAGATATTTTATTCGTCAATAATTGAACGATTGCCAGTAACAAACGCGGATATAGAGGAGACCCGCAATGATCCGACGCTGTCACGGGTATATGAATTGACAGTGAGGGGATGGCCAACACATGGTGACTCACTGTTGCCAGTATTCTCATCCAGAAGAGAACAGCTGTCAGTATGCCAGGGGACAGTGATGTGTGGATCCAGAATGGTGATTCCACCCAAGTTAAGGGAGAGAGTGCTAAATGAGCTACATGAAGGTCATCTGGGGGGAGTGAAAATGAAAAGCCTTGCTAGGGCTTATGTGTGGTGGCCGGGAATCGATCAACAAATCGAAGACCTAACTAAGAGCTGCTTAGGATGCCAAAAGGTCCAAAATGCACCACCACATGCCCCTCTACACCCATGGGAGTGGCCCTCCTCTCCAAGGCAACGGGTGCATATTGATTTCGCTGGTCCATTCATGGACTCAATGTTCTTAATAGCAGTGGATGCTCATTCAAAGTGGCCTGAGGTGATAAAAATGTCTTCAACCACTACAGAGAAAACAATTGCAGTCCTACGGACCATATTTGCCAGAAACGGTTTGCCAGAGCAGATTTGCTCTGATAATGGACCACAGTTTGTGTCCGACGAGTTCCAAAAATTCATGAAAAGGAATAGGGTAAGGCATTACACATCCGCCCCGTATCATCCAGCCACAAATGGATTGGCTGAGAGGTTCGTACAAACCTTTAAGAAGGCGATAAAGGCCATGTGCGACGATGAAATTCCACTACAGCATAAACTGGACAATTTCTTATTAGCCTACCGAAACGCGACACATGCAGTTACCAACCAGACCCCGGCCATGATGTTCTTTAACCGAAGGTTGAGATCTCGTTTGGACTTGCTCAGACCAAATGTGCGAAGAAATGTTGAGGACAAACAATTCCAGCACATCAATGAGAAGCCGACAAGGAGCTTCAATGTAGGGCAACCAGTCTTGGCCTGTGACTATCGAACAGAGAAGTGGCAACCCGGAACGATATGTACAAGGCAGGGGCCATTAATGTACACAGTGGATGTCGGGGAGAACATTGTGAGACGCCACGTCGATCAGATCTTAGCGTCACAGGAACGCGTCAACCCCATGTCTCGAGTATCTGGGGATGAACCCGACATACCGGTAGCATCTACTTCAGACCCAGTAGCAGTGGAACCCGATGAACTACCCGATGAAAAGGGGTCAGAATCGCCTCTGCACCAAGAACAAGAACCTCTGGAAAGGCGCTATCCCGAAAGGGTCAGGAAGCCGCCCCAAAGACTGAATCTATAAATGGACTTTTGTTGTTTAATGTACATGTTGAAATGTTAATTGTTATTTGAATATTAGGGGTATTACTAATCTAAAAGGGGAGGAATTGTAGTGTATGTGCCTTTAAGTCAGAACTACTTTTACAGCTCCTGTATACTGTAGTACCGGCAGTGACCACACCGGTATATAAGCTTTGCGCATGCCTCTGTACCCCCAGTCTAGAGACTACCCTCCTCCAGTAAAGACCTGTTATTTGTTAATGTACAGCATCCGTGTGATTATTTAATAATAGCATATCCACTGAACCACGGATCTAACAACTAATAAAACATTAAATGAAACTTAACAACTTAAATTAAAATTTGGTTGTCGGGGGTGATGATGCACTCCAGTCCCCGCGGTGCCCACCGGTCGAGGAATGCCTCGAGCATGCCAGCGGATGCCCGGGTAAAGTGGAGAGTGTGCAGGAGCAGCCCGTACAGGAAACCCCGCCATGCAGAATGTAAAGGCACGGAGGGCGTTTCCCCGGAGACGGCTCAAGTTGTGAGGCGCCGATTTCCGAGAGGGGTTTTGGGGCCGCGCGCCGATAAGGAATTCCGTCCGAACAGGGGTCCGTTCGGACGGGATCGCCCCACGTGCTTGAGCCTCCTCGATACACCTAGTGGAGTCGGGGCCCAGTGCCACTTTCAGCGACTCGATGGCTTTGGCCGCGAGCCGGACGTTGGCCCAGGACAGGCACTGCGCCAGCTCCTCCGGCGCCATCCAGCCCGCTCCTCCGCCATCGAGCGGGTCCCCGGACTCTGGTCACCTTGCCAGAGACAGCCCTGCCCTCCGCCAACCACCCGAACCCGCGGTCGTGGAGGCTGGAAGAGGTGTAAATGGGAATGGCAGAATCAGCAAGCAGCAGGAGAGGAGAACCTGGCAACGTGCTGATGTCACCGCGCAGCGTCAGCGTGCGTGCTCGGTGGGAGGGGCGCGGGGAGAGGGGTGCCTCTTTTTGATCACCCAAATCAACTTTTTTACCTTTTAATTAAACAAATCAACTGTAAATTAATAAAACTTTAAATAAAATTTAACAACTTAAATTAAAATTGTATTGGCCGGGGTGATGATGCACTCCAGTCCCTGCGGCGCCCACCAGTCGAGGAAAGCCTTGAGCGTGCCGGCGGACACCGCGTGCTCCATCTCCAGGGCCACCCGGGCGCGAACATAGCCACGGAAGAGAGGCAGGCAATCAGGCCGAACGACCCCCTCGACCGCCCGCTGCCTGGACCTGTTTATGGCCATCTTCGCCAGGCCCAGGAACAGTCCTACGAGGAGGTCCTCCGACCTACCCGCTCCCCTCCGCACTGGGTGACCGAAGATCAGGAGCGTCGGACTGAAGTGCAACCAAAAATCGAGGAGCAGCCCCTTCAAATAATGAAAGATGGGCTGCAACCTCTCACATTCTACATAAATATGGAAGACGGACTCCACTAGACCGCAAAAAAGGCAGGTGGCCTGGGAGTCCGTAAACCTACTCAAAAACTTATTGCATGGGACTGCTCCATGCAACACCCTCCAGGCCAAGTCCCCAATAGAAAAGGGGAGGACTCCCACGTAGAGAGCCCTCCATTGGGGACCTCCGCCTCCGCCGGACAGCAAGATGGCGTGTCTGGACGGCAGACGAAGATGGCAAAGTGGAGAGTGTGCAGGAGCAGCCCGAACAGGAAACCCCTCCGAGCAGAACTAAAAGGCACGGAGGGGATTTCCCCGAGACGGCTCAAGTTGTGAGGCGCCGGTTCCCGACAGGGGTTTCGGGGCTGTGCGCCGATGAGGAAGTCCCTCCAAACGGGGGTCAGTTCGGATGGGATCGCCACACGTGCTTGAGCCTCCTCGATACACCTAGTGGAGTCGGGGCCCAGTGCCACTTCCAGCGACTCGATGGCATTGGCCGCGAGCCGGACGTTGGCCCAGGACAGGCGCTGCGCCAGCTCCTCCGGCGCCATCCAGCCCGCTCCTCCGCCATCGAGCAGGTCCCTGGCTCTGGTCACCTTGCCAGGCGCAGCCCTGCCCTCCGCCAGCCACCCGAACCCGCGGCCGTGGAGGCTGGAAGAGGTGTAAATGGGCCAGGGCAGCATCCGTGGAGAGAGCAACAGAGTTAACGTTTCAGGTCGGTGACCTTTCGTCAGAACTGGAAAAAAGCCCCTAAACCTGCTTTCCATTTCCTGCTTTTTTTCTCAGTTCTGACGAAAGATCTTCGACCTGAAACATTGACTCTGTTTCTCTCTCCACCGATGTTGCCGGGCCTGTTGGGTTTTTCCAGCATTTTCTGTTGTTATTTCGGATTTCCAGCATCCGCAGTATTTTGCTATCGAGGTGTAAATGGGAACGGCAGAATCAGCAGGAGAGGAGAACCTCGCAACGTGCTAACGTCAGTGTGCGTGCTCGGTGGGAGGAGCGCGGGGAGAGGGGTGTACTCTTTTGGTTTTGGTGTTTACACAAATCGACTGTAAATTAATAAAACTTTAAATAAAACTTAACAAATTAAATTAAAATTTGGTTGTCCGGATTGATGATGCACTCCAGTCCCCGCGGCGCCCACCGGTCACGGAAGGCCTCAAGCGTGGCAGGCGGACACCGCGTGCTCCATCTCCAGGGCCACCCAGGCGCGAACATGGCCGCGGAAGAGAGGCAGGCAGTCGGGCCGAACGACCCCCTCGACCGCCCGCTGCCTGGACCAGTTGATGGATTTTTTGTCCAGGCCCAGGAGCAGTCCCACGAGGAGGTCCTCCGATCTGCCCGCTTCCCCCCGCACCGGGTGACCAAAGATCAGGAGCGTGGGACTGAAGTGCAGCCAGAAATCGAGGAGCAGCTCCTTCAAATAATGGAAGAGGGGCTGCAGCCTCTCACACTCCGTGTAAACGTGAAACATGGACTCCTCCAGGCCGCAGAAAAGGCAGGCGGCCCGGGAGTCCGTGAACCTGTTTAAAACCATATTGCACGAGACTGCTCCATGCAACACCCTCCAGGCCAAGTCCCCAATAGAACAAGGGAGGACACCCGCGTAGAGAGCCCTCTATTGGGGACCTCCGCCTCCGCCGGACAGCAAGATGGCACCGGACGGCAGACGAAGATGGCAAAGTGGAGAGTGTGCAGGAGCAGCCCGTACAGGAAACGCCTCCGTGCAGAATGAAAAGGCATGGAGAGCATTTCCCCGAGACGGCTCAAGTTGTGAGGCGCTGGTTCCCGAGAGGGGTTTCGGGGCCGGGCGCCAATGAGGAATTCCGTCCGAACGGGGGTCAGTTCGGACGGGATGGCCCCATGTGCTTGAGCCTCCTCGATACACCTAGTGGAGTCGGGGCCCAGTGCCACTTTCAGCGACTCGATGGCTTTGGCCGCGAGCCGGACGTTGGCCCAGGACAGGCGCTGCGCCAGCTCCACTGATGCCATCCAGCCCGCTCCTCCGCCATCGAGCAGGTCCCCGGCTCTGGTCACCTTGCCAGGCGCAGCCCTGCCCTCCGCCAACCACCCGAACCTGCGGTCGTGGAGGCTGGAAGAGGTGTAAATGGGCCAGGCCGTGGAGAGAGAAACTCAGTTAACGTCTCAGGTCGAGGACCTTTCGTCAGAACTGGGAAAGAATGCCCCTAAACCTGCTTTCCACTCCTGCTTTTTTTTCCAGTTCTAGAAACATAGAAACATAGAAGATAGGAGCAGGAGTAGGCCATCCGGCCCCTCGAGCCTGCTCCGCCATTGAATGCGATCATGGCTGATCATCCAATTTCAGTACCCTGTCCCTGCTTTCTCCCCATATCCCTTGATTCCTTTAGCCTTAAGAAATATATCCAACTCCTTCTTGAATATATTTAATGAATTGGCCTCCACTGCCTTCTGTGGTAGAGAATTCCACAGGTTCACCACTCTCTGGGTGAAGAAATTCCTCCTCATCTCTGTCCTAAATGGCTTACCCCTTATCCTTAGACTGTGACCCCTGGTTCTGGACTCCCCGACCATCGGGAACATCCTTCCTGCATCTAGTCTGTCTAGTCCTGTTAGAATTTTATAAGTTTCAATGAGATCCCCTCTCATTCTTCTAAACTCCAGCGAGTATAAGCCCAATCGACCCAATCTCTAGTACGACAGCAAAATACTGCAGATGCTGGAAATCCAAAATAACAACAGAAAATGCTGGAAAAACTCAGCAGGCCAGGCAATATCCGTGGAGAGAAATTAGAGTCGACGTTTCGGGTGAACCCTTTTTCAAAACTGGAAAGGAAATGAAATAGATCGAAGGCAGGGCTGCGATAGAACAAAAGAAGTAAAGAGACATTAAGAGGTATTCAAAACCAGACGAGATGGTAATAGGACGAGTGGAGACAAAAGTCGGCTCAGATTAGGTGTGAAGTGTACTGGCAGAAGAGAGACAGCTGCCATGTGGGAGAGAGAAAAAAAAGGAAAGGTGGGGGTGGAAAACCCAAAAGAAAGGGGTGGAAAAAAAATATAAGTAAAAATGTAATAGGGGCCGAGGTTATGATCTGAAATTGTTGAACTCGATATTGAGTCCGGAAGGCTGTAAAGTGCCTAATCGGAAGATGAGGTGCTGTTCCTCGAGTTTACGTTGAGCTTCCGTGGAACAATACAAGAGGCCAAGGACGGTGAGGTCCGAGTGGGAATGGAGCGGTGAATTAAAATGACAGGCGACCGGAAGCTCGGGGTCACCCTTATGGACTGAATGGAGGTGTTCCGCAAAGCGGTCGCCCAATCTGCGTTTGGTCTCCCCAATGTAGAGAAGACTGCATCGTGAGCAGCGAATACAGTATACTAGATTGCAAGAAGTACAAGTAAATCGCTGTTTCACCTGGAAGGGGTGTTTGGGGCCCTGGACAGTGGGAAGGGGGGGAGGTATAGGGGCAGGTGTTACATCTCCTGCGCTTGCACGGGAAAGTGCCGGGAGAAGGGGAAGGGGTGCTGGGGTGATAGAGGAGTGGACCAGAGTGTCTCGGAGGGAGCTGTCCCTACGGAATGCTGAAAGGGGAGGGGAGGGGAAGATGCGTTTGGTGGTGGGATCACTTTGGAGGTAGCAGAAATGGCGGAGGATGATCCGTTGAATGTGGAGGCTGGTGGGGTGGAAGATGAAGACAAGGGGAACCCTAATATAATAGCAAAATACTGCGGATGCTAGAAATCTGAAATAACAACAGAAAATGCTGGAAATACTCAGCAGGCCAGGCAGCATCCGTGGAGAGAGAAACAGAGTTAATGTTTCAGGTCTGGGACCCTTCATCAGAACTGGAAAAAGCTGGAGATGTAACAGATATTAAACAGGTGCAGAGACAGGGGGGGTTTAGGAGGGGAGGAAGGAATAGAAAGAATATCCTGTACTTTTGTAAAAGGCAGGAAAGATAAAATGTTGCAAATGGGAATGGCAAAAATCATACTGCATGAAAAATGGGGGCAGGGATTATTATCTGAAATTGTTGAACTCGATGTTGAGTCCGGAAGGCTGCAAAGTGCCCAATCGAAAGGTGAGGTGCTGTTCCTCGAGCTTACGTTGAGCTTCATTGGAACAATGTAAGAGGCCGAGGACAGAGAGATCAGAGTGGGAGTGAAGCGGTGAATTAAAGTGACAGGCGACCGGAAGCTCAGGGTCACCCTTACGGACTGAACGGAGGTGTTCCGCAAAGCGGTCACCCAATCTGCGTTTGGTCTCCCCAATGTAGAGGAGACCACATCGTGAGCAGCGAATACATTATATTAAATTGCAAGAAGTACAAGTAAATCGCTGTTTCACCTGGAAGGGGTGTTTGGGGCCCTGGACAGTGGGAAGGGAGGAGGTAAAAGGGCATGTGTTGCATCTACTGCGCTTGCACGGGAAGGTGCCAGGTATAGGAGCAGGGCTGTTGGGGGTGATAGAGGAGTGGACCAGGGTGTCGCAGAGGGAGCGGTCCCTTCGGAATGCTGAAAGGGGAGGTGAGGGGAAGATGAGTTTGGTGGTGGGATCACGTTGGAGGTGGCGGAAATGGCGGAGGATGATCTGTTGAATGTGGAGGCTGGTGGGGTGAAAGGTGAGGACAAGGGGAACCCTATCGTGGTTCTGGGAGGGAGGGGCAGGGGTGAGAGCAGAAGTGCGGGAAATAGAACGGACACGGTCAAAGGCCGTGTCAACCACAGTAGAGGGGAATCCTCGGTTGAGGAAAAAGGAAAACATGTCGGAAGCACTGGTGTGGAAGGTGGCATCGTCAGAACAGACGCGGCGGAGACAGAGAAACTGGGAGAATGGAATAGAGTCCTTACAGGCAGCGGAGTGGGAGGAAGTGTAGTCCAGGTAGCTGTGGGAGTCGGTGGGCTTATAGTGGATGTTTGTTGAAAGCTGATCGCCAGAAATGGAGACGGAGAAGTCAAGGAAGGGAAGGGAAGAGTCGGAGATGGACCATGTGAAGGTGAGGGAAGGGTGGAAATTGGAAGTAAAGTGAATGAACTCATCTAGTTCAGGGCGAGAGCAGGAAACGGCACCAATACAGTCATCGATGTACCGGAAAAAGAGGTGAGGGAGGGGACCTGAGTAGGACTGGAACAAAGAATGTTCCACATATCCCATGAACAGGCAGGCATAGCTAGGGCCCATGCGGGTTCCCATAGCAACACCTTTAATTTGGAGGAAGTGAGTGGAGTCAAAGGAGAAGTTGTTCAATGTGAGAACAAGTTCAGCCAGGCGGAGGAGGGTGGTGGTGGATGGGGACTGGTTGGGCCTCTGTGCGGGAGATAAAACGGACACGGTTGCTCTCTCATAGAGTCATAGAGTCATAGAGTTATACAGCACAGAAAGAGGCCCTTCGGCCCATCGTGTCTGCGCCGTCCATCAAGCCCTGTCCAATCTAATCCCATTTTCCAGCATTTGGTCCATAGCCTTGTATGCAATGGCATTTCAAGTGCTCATCCAAATGCTTCTTGAATGTTGTGAGGGTTCCTTCCTCTACCACCCTTTCAGGCAGGGAGTTCCAGACTCCAACCACCCTCTGGGTGAAAAAGTTCCTCCTCAAATCCCCTCTAAACCTCCTGCCCCTTACCTTGAATCTATGCCCCCTTGTTATTGACCCCCCTACTAAGGGGAAAAGTTCCTCTTTATCTACCCTATCTATGCCCCTCATCATTTTGTACACCTCAATCAGGTCCCCCCTCAGCCTTCTTTGCTCCAAGGAAAACAACCCCAGCCTGTTCAGTCTTTCTTCATAGCTGAGGCGCTCCATCCCAGGTAACATCCTGGTGAATCTTCTCTGCACCCCCTCCAAAGCAATCACATCCTTCCTATAGTGAGGCGACCAGAACTGCACACAGTACTCCAGCTGTGGCCTTACCAGCGTTTTGTACAGCTCCATCATAACCTCCCTGCTCTTATACTCTATGCCTCGGCTAATGAAGGCAAGTATCCCATATGCCTTTTTAACCACCTTATCTACCTGTTCCGCTGCCTTCAGGGACCTATGTACATGTACACCAAGGTCCCTCTGACCCTCTGTACTTCCTAGGGTCCTACCACTCATTGTGTATTCCCTTGCCTTATTTGTCCGTCCAAAATGCATCACCTCGCACTTTTCAGGGTTAAATTCCATTTGCCACTTTTCCGCCCATCTGACCAACCCGTTTATATCGTCCTGTAGCCTGAGGCTTTCCTCCTCGCAATTTACCACCCCACCAATTTTTGTGTCATCTGCGAACTTACTGATCATACCTTTTACATTCTCCTCCAAATCATTTATGTAGATCACAAACAGCAAGGGACCCAGCACCGATCCCTGAGGTACCCCACTGGACACAGGCTTCCAGTCAAAAAAGCAACCTTCGACCATCACCCTCTGCCTCCTGCCACTCAGCCAGTTTAGGATCCAACGTGCCAAGGCACCCTGGATCCCATGGGCTCTTACCTTCTTGACCAGTCTCCTATGCGGGACTTTGTCAAAAGCCTTACTGAAGTCCGTGTATACCACATCCACAGCATTTCCTTCATCCACACACCTAGTCACCCCCTCGAAAAATTCAATCAGATTGGTCAGACATGATTTACCCTTGACAAAGCCATGCTGACTATCCCCGATTAATCCTTGCCTCTCCAAGTGGAGACTAATTTTGTCCCTCAGAATCTTTTCCAATAATTTCCCTACCCCTGATGTTAGGCTCACTGGCCTGTAATTCCCTGGTTTATCCCTGCTACCCTTCTTGAATAATGGTACTACGTTAGCTGTTCTCCAGTCCTCTGGTACATCCCCTGTGGCCAGAGAGGTTCTGAAAATTTGTGTCAGAGCCCCTGCAATCTCCTCCTTTGCCTCACACAGCAGCCTGGGATACATCTCATCCAGGCCTGGGGATTTATCCACTCTCCCCACGGGATACTGCCCCGGGGGCCTGCTGAGCTTTTTTTTCCCCCAGCGTTTGCTGTTTTGTGATTTCGGTTTTTCCAGCCTCCCGCAGTCATTTTTTTTTGCTGTGTCCAGGTGTAAAATGGGGGGGAATTGGCAGAATCAGCAACTACACAGCAGGAGAGGAGCGTCAGCTGGCGGCGTGCTGACGTCACCGCGCAGCCTGCGTGCGTGCTGGGTGGGTGGGAGGAGCGCTGGCGAGAGGGGGTGTGGGCAATTGGTGATTAACAGGAACCCCTCCCCGGGGCCCGGCTGGCGCAGTGTTAATAGCCGCGCATGCGCAGCCGGGACCTTCTTGTCCCGACCGTTGGCGGGTGAGGCGGCAGCGCGCGCGCGGGGCGATTGGACGGGTAACGGTCGGCCCGCGGCTTCTCTCCTCATCCTCAGGCCAAGGCCGCCCAACCGGGCCGCAACTTTTCCCCTGAGGAAGGAGAGAAAAAAAAAAACCCCGGTTGTTTTTGTTTTAACCGTTTTTTTTTAACGAGGCCTATCGGGGCGGGGAGGAGAGGCCTCCTCCTCATCCTCATCACTCCGGCCGCCCGCCACCTCACTGAGGCGCGGGTGGATGAGGTGAAAATGTGTTTTTTTTCGACGGTTCGCGCTTGCTTCCCACCCCCGCCGTGGTGTTAGGGGGCCCAGAGGCCCTGCAAGCGGGAGGTCTGAGGTAACGCTCGGCCAACGCCGCCCCTGCCCTTTGTTTGCTGAGGGGAGATTGCGCGGCCGCTTTCTTTCTTTCTCTCTCTCTTCCCCCCCCTCCTCGGGAGAGGCAGACGGTTTGTAAGCATCGTGTCTCCTCCCCGCACCCGGTGTATGTGTGTGTTTCCCAACCCCACCCTTTCTCTTACCGGGCCGCTGGGCGATTCTCCGCCGCCTGCTGCCGTTTTTTAGGCCGCGGGCGCCATGCCGGCGTGATGGGGCAAATCGGCCGCCGGCCCTTCCGGGTCAGAGGTCACCCCATGCCGCTTTATAATCCAAAAAAAAAGTACAATCTATGCAATGTGATGATAATAGGTGGGATATTGGCTTAAATCGCTTCATGGGGTGCAATTCTGGTGGCCATGTTACAAAAAGGAGGTGGAGGAAGGATGTTCTTGCCATGGAGGGAGTGCAGCGAAGATTCACCAGGCTGATACCTGGGATGGCAGGAATGACGTGTGAGGAGAGATTGGGTCGATTGGGCTTGTACTTGCTGGAGTTTAAATGAATGAGAGGGGATCTCATTGAAACTTATAAAATTCTAACAGGACTAGACAGACTAGATGCAGGAAGGATGTTCCCGATGGTCGGGGAGTCCAGAACCAGGGGTCACAGTCTAAGGATAAGGGGTAGGCCATTTAGGACAGAGATGAGGAGGAATTTCTTCACCCAGAGAGTGGTGAACCTGTGGAATTCTCTACCACAGAAGGCAGTTGAGGCCAATTCATTAAATATATTCAAGAAGGAGTTGGATATATTTCTTAAGGCTAAAGGGATCAAGGGATATGGGGAGAAAGCAGGGACAGGGTACTGAATTTGGATGATCAGCCATGATCTCATTGAATGGCGGAGCAGGCTCGAGGGGCCGAGTGGCCTACTCCTGCTCCTAAATCTATGTTTCTATGAGGCATTGGAGAGGGTGCAAACAAGGATGAGACCAGAATTGCGAGGTTGTACCAATCAGGAAAGGTTGAACAGGCTGGCTCTTTTTTAAAAATTTCTGTTGAAAAGTGAGGGCTGACCTAATAGAGGTTTTTTAAAATTATGAATTAAAAACAAAATGCTGGAAATACTCAGCAGGTCAGGCAGCAGCTGTGCGAAAAACCGAATGAATGTTTCAGGTAGGTCGGTGATCTTTCGTCCGAGCTAGTTCTCTCACTGCTCCGGTGGGATTTGGACTCGCGTTTTCTGCATTATTAATCCAGGCCTCTGGCTGACTAATCCAGTTCTGACGAAAGGGCATCGATCTGAAAGGCTAAATGTTTCTCTCTCTCTCTCCACCGATGCTGCCTGACCTGCTGAGTATTTCCAGAATTTTCTGTTTTTATTTAAAATTATGAGAGGTTTTGATTGAGTAGACTGTGTTTCCACTTGTGGGGAAGAGCAAAACTAGAGGCCATCAATATAAGATAGTCACTAGGAAATCCAATAGGGAATTTAGAAGAAACTTTTTTACCCAGAGAGTGGTGAGAATGTGGAACTCACTACCACAGGGAGTGATTGAAGCGAAAAGTATAGATGCATTTAAGGGGAGGCTAGGTAAGCACACGAGGGAGAAGGGAATAGAGGGTCATGGTGCTGGAGTTAGATGAGGAAAGACTGGAGGAGGCTCAAGTGCAACATAAATGCCAGCATGAACTGGTTGGGTCGAATGGCCTGTCTCTGCCGTATATCCCATGTAAATGAGCTTTGCCCATTCTGTGGGATGGCCTCGACATCCTGGTCTTGACTAGCCAGGTCCACTGGGGATACAGCAGGCTGCATTTGGTCCCCTGCGTTCTAATTTCCTTAAAGTGCATCAGCAAAAATAAGTGTTAAATTGCCACTGGTGGCAAATGTTAAAATCTAAAAATGTCCTTGCTAACATGCCTCTGGTAATGAATCCTGAATACTGTGATCTGTTGCGGGGGGGTGTAATTTAACATGAGGGTTTCTTCTGTCTTCTCTTGTGAATCTGATTGGAAGTCTGAAGATACTGCCTTTAACAAGTGTTGGTAACCAGAGGGCACAGATTTGAGAGTTTTTTTACGCAGTGAGCTATGATCTGGAGTGCCCTGTCTGAAAGGGTGGTGGGAGCAGATTCAGTAGTAGCGTTTGAAAGGGAATTGGATATATACTGGAACAGGAACATTTTGCAGGGCTATGGGAAAGAGCTGGGAGAGTGGGGTTAATTGGATCGCTCTTTTAAAGAGCTGGCACGATGGCACTAAATGGGTTCTGCCTGTGCTGTATAATTCTCTAAATTCCCCTGCCCCCTCCTTTCCATGTGCTTTTACAATGCTTTGCATTTTTGCTGCAGTTGATGGGTATAGATCTCCATTA
Source organism: Somniosus microcephalus (assembly GCF_052327205.1). Classification (NCBI taxonomy): domain Eukaryota; kingdom Metazoa; phylum Chordata; class Chondrichthyes; order Squaliformes; family Somniosidae; genus Somniosus; species Somniosus microcephalus. Next base: position 12,108,126 of record NC_140992.1, read on the forward strand.
GTCACAGCACAATAGGTGAATGCATGATCGGGTGTGGCATTGAGCCACACCAGGACTAGTAGGGACATTGCAATTAGCCTGAGTGCCCCAGGGGGGTGAAAGGGAGAAAATCGGGCAGGGTTCCTTCCGATCTTGTTTTTAAACCGTGTTGTTTTAATCAATAAGAATCAGAGCCCTGGATTACCAGTAACTAATCTGGATTTTTTTTGTTGTGGATATGAGTTTTTAAAGGTTTAATTAGGGGCTACATGGGATGTAAATTTGTTTGGATTATTTTTGCCAATGTTGCCTGACTAATGAATTGCCTCTCTTCAGTGTCTCCACGAAAACACAAGAACCATGGATGACAATATAGATTTCACCACTGGAGACGCTGGGGCATCTGCCACCTTTCCGACACAGTGCTCCTCTTTGCGCAAGAATGGATTTGTGGTTCTGAAAGGGCGCCCCTGCAAGATTGTTGAAATGTCAACATCCAAGACTGGCAAGCATGGGCACGCCAAGGTCTGTAATCATCATTGATGCCCTGAATGGTCAAATCTGTGTGCTAGTTAGCAGAATTTGAATGTACTAATGTTGTTTTGTGAATTTCCTCTTTTTATCTCGCCTCCCCTCCATTTCTGGGAGTGTGAACACTTTACTAGGGTCCAGTTCCGTGGTACTGGGCTCAAATGGTCTTTTAAAGTCGAAGGAAATGAGTGTGTTGGCAGGTTATTTAACTGTGGAGGAACATAACTGCTATGCCTGATGTTCTTTCTCACACGTACTTTTTGAATATAGGGGATCTCTGGATAGCGGTCAACAATGGGAGCCTAAGCCTTCATTTTTCCTTTCTAACCTGGAGAGCTCTGGTCTGCATGACTCACTGGTTAGACATGTTGACCCATCAGGGTGGGATTCTGGTTGTGTTTTTAAAGTCTCTCTCTCTCTCTCTCTCTTTCCCTCCCCCTCTCAAGGCTTGAAGGGTTTAATCACTGCACTTTGGTGAGAGTTTTGATAACCCAGTATTAAGATGTTTGTTTCTTTTTATTCATTCACGGAATGTGGGCATCGCTGGCAAGACCAGCATTTATTGCCCCTCCGTAATTGCACTTGAGAAGGTGGTAGTGAGGACAGTTAAGAGTCAACCACATTGTTTTGGGTCTGGAGTCACATGTAGGCCAGATTGGGTAAGGACGGCAGATTTCCTTCCCTAAAGGACATTGGTGAACCAGATGGGTTTTTACGACAATCCGGTGGTTTCGTGGCCACCATTACTGACACGAGCTTTTTAAAATTCCTCAATTTATTTAATTATTCCCCAACTGTCATGGTGGGATTTGAACTTCTGTCTCTGGATCATTAGTCCAGGTTTCTGGATTACTAGTGCAGTACCATAACCACTTTGCTACTGTACCCCTACGGGCCTTCCCAAGATTGACCAGGAAGGAGTTAAGTGAGTAACTCTAGGGTGCTTGGGGATTTCGGAGTTGCAAAATGGAGCTTAGAAGGCATTAAATCTAGATTTGGGTGGTCAAGCTTCACTTGAAGTGGGTCCCATGTACAGTTTGTTTTACCAACATTTTTTTTCATTTTCTGGATGTGGGTGTTGCAGGCAAGACCTCGCTTACTGCCCCATCCGCAGTTGCCCTGAGAAGGTAGGTGGCCGCCTTGACCCGCTGGTGGTGGTTTGATACAACCGAGTGGCTTGCTAGGCCACTTCAGTAGGCAGTCAAGAGTCATGTTGGTGTGGGACTGGGGTCACATAGGTCCAGACTAAAGACAGCAAATTCCCTTCCTTAAAGGACACTAGTGAACCAGTTGGGTTTTTTATTTCCAAATTTTTTCAATTTTAAACTGAATTTAAGAAAAATTAAACTGCCATGGTGAGGTTTTAACTCCCAATCTCTGGAAAGATAGGAGCAGGAGTAGGCCATTCGGCCCCTTGCGCCTGCTCCGCCATTCAATGAGATCATGGCTGATCATCCAATTTCAGTACCCTGTCCCTGCCTTCTCCCCATATCTCTTGATCCCTTTAGCCTTAAGACATATATCCAACTCCTTCTTTAATATATTTAATGAATTGGCCTCAACTGCCTTCTGGTGGAGAATTCCACAGGTTCACCACTCTGGGTGAAGAAATTCCTCCTCATCTCTGTCCTAAATGGCTTACCCCTTATCCTTAGACTGTGACCCCTGGTTCTGGACTCCCCCGACCATCGGGAACATCCTTCCTGCATCTAGTCTGTCTAGTCCTGTTAAGAATTTTATAAGTTTCAATGAGATCCCCCCTCATTCTTCTAAACTCCAGCGAGTGTAAGCCCAATGGACTCAATCTCTCCTCGTACGTCATTCCTGCCATCCCAGGTATCAGCCTGGTGAATCTTCGCTGCACTCCTTCCATGGCAAGAACACCCTTCCTCAGATAAGGCGACCAAAACTGCACACAATACTCAAGGTGTGGTCTCACCAAGACATCCTTGCTCCTGTACTCGAATCCTCTCGCTATGAAGGCCAACAGAAGGACTAAGTAAATCAGAGAACACGAGTGGCTGTTTCATGGCACTGTTTCAGCACTTAAGTAGCAGTGCTAAATTTTAGAAATAACAACAGAAAATGCTGGAAAAACTCAGCAGGTCAGGCAACATCCGTGGAGAGAAATTTGAGTTGACGTTTCGGGTTTGACCTTCAAAACTGGAGAGAAAAGGAACTAGATCGAAGGCAGGGCTGCGATCGGACAAAAGAATAAAAGAACCAAAAGAAGTAAAAGAGATTAGAAGCTAGACGAGATGGTAATATGCTGGGATTAGGTGTGAAGTGTACTGGCAGGGCAAAAGATAGCTGCCAGGTGTGAGAGAAACAAAAGGAAAGGGGGGCGGGGGAGGAAAGGAGTGGAAAAATATAAGTAAAAATGAAATAGGGGCCGAGGTTATGATCTGAAATTGTTGAACTCGCTCCTTTCCTCCCCCCCCCCCCCCCCCCCCCCTTTCCTTTTGTTTCTCTCTCACACCTGGCAGCTATCTTTTGCCCTGCCAGTACACTTCACACCTAATCCCAGCATATTACCATCTCGTCTAGCTTCTAATCTCTTTTACTTCTTTTGGTTCTTTTATTCTTTTGTCCGATCGCAGCCCTGCCTTCGATCTAGTTCCTTTTCTCTCCAGTTTTGAAGAAGGGTCAAACCCGAAACGTCAACTCAAATTTCTCTCCACGGATGTTGCCTGACCTGCTGAGTTTTTCCAGCATTTTCTGTTGTTATTTCGGATTTCCAACATCTGCAGTATTTTGCTATCGTGCTAAATTTTAGACCTTGCTATGATCACGGCAGTTTTATGGTGACGGTGTCTATTCTAAATTGCATTTTGTGATTCTCTCAGGTTTGTAATTAGGCTTCTAGTTTAGGGTGCCTGTCGGACTAATAGTTTCTTAATTTAGAGCAGCATTAATGTTGAGCTTGAAGCTAGCCATATAGGCGATGCAGTTAGACACCCTGGAGACTTTCATTTTCATCAGGTTCATGGTGTTCCGTGCCTTGTATAACTTGCATTTTACTGTATGGTCTGTGTTTAAGAACACACTACCTGAGTGGTAGAGGGAGAGACACTGCACGTTCACATTTAAGCTGGGTTTATAGGGTAATTGCTTCTTCTTGTGACTTTGACCAGGCTTGATCTAGTTGCTATTGATCTAGTTGCTACTGGGCATGGGCCTACAGCATAAATTTGCAAGCTGTGTGTGACTAGTGTTGGAAATGGAAAATGTCTCACTGCATGCAGTACAGGATACTTTTTGTATGGTTGGGAGGAAACTGTACCCTGCGCATCTGACTACTACACCTATTGTTGCAAGGGCTGCTTGACGTGGCTACTGTATGCCTGAAATAGAAGGTGTTCCATTCCCAACATTAATTTCCTTCATGAGCTCAAATTTTCAAGAAAAGCTGGAAGACAATTTTTAATACATCGAATGAGATAAACTTTCTGCCGTTACTGTGTATCATCTGTTGTCTTAATGGATAATGTTCTCAAAAATCCACTGTGGTTTAATTTGACAATGCATAATGTTACCAAGATGTTGGTTACTAAACATGTGTCGCATTCAGTTAGTTTGAGTTGTTGGACCTGGTCTGCAATCTGGAATAAATTAAGTTGCGGAACCTGTTTGAGCTTTTGTAAACTTGTTTTTGAGAGCCGCTTGCACACACACACACAGTTCGCAGTATTTTTGGGGTTTCAAAAGTGTGACACTTCTCAGACAAAATGCACCTACTGGTGATTTCAATGAGCTGGAACTGGCTCTCCCTGGCCTACAGGTGAGCACCCAAATGTAACCTCTTCAAAATAGTAGGAGTCTCTGGTGAGCAGATACTCTCTGTGACATGACATTCCTATTAAGCAAATGTCCTAAAAATTCTTGCTAACTTTCAGAATTATATAGTTCTTTGTCTAGAATTTCTTTTTGACTTGACCTTTAGGTTATAATTTGGGCAAAATCCTGATGTGCAGGCAAGTAGGCCCGGGCTAGTCCTTGTTGGAGCTTGGTTGCTTAAGCGCATTGGCGATGTGGTGTGTTGGCCCTTGCAGGCGTGAGAGGCAGGACAACTTTTGTTCTGTAGAATGCTGTGATTAGATTTGCAGCTTTATACAGCATGGTTGTTACTGAGGATTCAGTAATGTTTGTAAAATTACACCCTACAGTTCAGTTATAGATTTTTGTCCTTCCAAAATTGGCTTGCATCTGGAGAGAGCTGTATAACCATGACGAAGTACTGGTGCTGGGAGCCATTTTGTTGACTTATTAAGAGCATTGCATAAACGCATGGCACATTTGTTTTTTTCCCTACAGCTTGTTGGTCCTAATGTACTAAATGTGCCCAGTAACAACACTGGTACAGAATTGAACGCTGCATGGTATATTTACTATTGTATATCTTCCCAGGTTCATATGGTTGGCCTTGATATATTCACGGCAAAAAAGTATGAAGATATCTGCCCCTCCACCCACAACGTGGATGTCCCCAACGTCAAGAGAAACGATTATCAGGTGAGCTCCTGTGACTAATTAAAAGGTTCATGCCGGTGTCAACATCATCCCAGGAAAAAGGTCCACAAGATGCTTTCTGCTCATTCTGGCACACCTTTAGAATTAGAACCATGTCCAAATGTTCGTGCTCTTGTTTATCTTTTGTTTTAACTTTACTATCTGTAGGAATCAAAAGTTTTTTTTAAACTTGCTACATTAAAATTGGCGTGAAGTTGAGACTTGAGCCCTTTGCAATTTGGTAATTGAATTTTAAAGAGGATTTTCATGCGATACCCGTGTGGGGGGGAAACTGGGGCAGCTGCTTACACAAGTACCAGTTTTGGGTGACTGAAATTGTCTGCCCTGTCTGGCTTGTGTCCAGTTTGTGGTGACTTGCGACTGTTTTTCACACATGTAATTGTTAGCCGCTGGTTTGGCCTGGCTGGAAGGGGCTCCTGCCGGGGGGGGGGCGGATTTCATGATTTATTCGGGGTCATGGGAAATTGGAAGTAGTAACTGGAGTCCGAGGTTTCACAGTAAAACCTGTTGGTCAGTTTGGAGAGTGGAAATGACTGGCTAAGCAGCGGGTGAAATCTCTACTTAACAAATCTGCATTCCCGTGACATGGGTAGTACGGTGGCAAATTGCCCTTGCAGTTGCTGCAGAGTTGACAATTACAGAAAAGTAGCTGTATTTAAATTGTTAATAAATTGTGAAAATACAGAGAAGCACCCATCCACCCTGAAGATTAAATTCATGAGGAAGACTGGATTTATTTGGGATGGGGTGGTGAGTGCGTTGAATTTTGGGACTGGTCAGACGGACCGGTGGTCTGCGCATTTTATGTATCCCAGGTTCAGTCTGCAGTTTGCTGACTTTGGCTAAACGGCGGGGGTACCACAATTAGCCTAGACACCCCCCCCCCCCCCCCCCCTTTTGTTGAGGAGAGTAAAAGTTTGTTGGGTTCACTCTTTTCACACGTTGCGCTGGAAGTGTGTGTATGGATGTTGTTTATTGACCTTGGCTGTAGGACAGTGTATGTTGATTCAAACTTGGATAAGAAATATCTATAATGACGTAACTCGCTAATGGAACAGAAGTTGAGGGTTTGGCTTATTGGTGGGGGGTGGGGCTGGCTGAAAGGGCTATGGAATGGGCAGTTCAATATGGGGGCGGAGAGCTAATTCTGTTTGGGAGGAAAATTTAAGAAGTTGGGAGCATACTGAAAGATGTTAAAGGATTTGGAGGAACAAAGACCTCGGGTGCGAATGCATACTTCCTTGAAAATGCTGGTAGATTAAATTAATAAAGGCCAATAGTATTACACTTTTATAAGTGTAGGCGTGGAGTACAAAAGCAAAGGTGACACATTTGTACATGGCACTGGTTGGGCCACAGTGTGACGTTTTGAGTTCCCCATTCTGGAAAGGATGCCAGACTACAGTGTACATTCAGCAGGTGATGCCAAGGATGAGAAACTGTAACAATTGCATCTCCTGTGGCTTTCCCTAGATAGTCGGAACAAAGCAAACTTTCCTCGGAGCATCAGTGTAGGTGTGGGGATCGAGAGCTTGTGAAACTCCACCCAGGGGTAGAAGTATGCAGCTGTCTCTCTCTCCAATGGCATATAAGGAGTGTGACATATGTGGCAAATGTAATAATAGATGAGACGTGAGAGATTCTGGGATTGTTTATATTGGGACAGAGAAGGCAAAGAGGAGATTTGAGGTGTTTAAAAATAATGGAACTTTTTCCTGTGTCTTTTCCCCTATTTGCCTCATTATGGAAATGCTAGAGCATGAAATACTTTGCCACGGGTGGTAGTTGAGGCAGAGATTATCGCATCTTTTAAGGGAAGAGTAGACTGATGCACTTGAATCAGTGGAGGGTCTAGAGGGAGAGACAGCTGTAAACTTGCACGGTTATGGTAGGACCTCAGAGGCTGGGAACCGTGTGCAGCCAACCTACCCAGGGAGGCAGTGCAAGTGGAGAATGTTACAAATGTTAAGAGGATAATGGTTACATTTTTGACAGGGGATCGGTCTGACTGTAAGAGGTCTGTGACCTCGAGCAAAGATCAGATTGATCCTTTCCAGTCCTGTATAATCCTGCCTTTTCAAAGAAGATTGTGACATAGAGTGGCTTTTTGTTTCTGTGTGTCTAGTGATTGTTTCGTAGGTAGCCGTGGTCTTTTTGAGCTTGCTTAAGAGTTGGGATGAAATTGGCCGTTTTTCCCTCGGGAGTCAGCATTACCAGTGGTTTTGGGATTGCACTGCCTTATGAATGGGGTGTACACTAGGGGGCTGGTGGTCTTTTTCATGTTGGTGTGTAAGATGTGATGTGATCTCTTTTTCCCCCTTCTGGCAGTCAAGCAGCCTGCTAACGTTCACTATTGAGATTCAGAATGTGAATACCAACTGCTTTGGGGTGGGGGCAGCCCCACTATTTCCTCTGTACCCCAGCAATGCCTTTGGGTGGGTGGGGGGAAATTCAATAAAAGTCTGTACTGACAATTGTCAATGATCAGCCAAAATCCTGCAGCAGATGTTCATAGATTTCTACAGGAGCTTTGTATTAAACTGATTTTTTTTCTCTAGTTGATTGGAATTACAGATGGCTACCTCTCTCTGATGATGGATAACGGTGACATACGTGAGGATCTTAAGCTGACAGATGGTGACCTGGGAAAGGAAATACTACAGAGATATGATGCTGGGGAAGATCTCGTGGTAAGGAGAGCTGGACGTGAAATGAGGATACCTTGTTTTTTGTGCTTGTACACTCGCAAAATGTCACCGCCTTGGGCCATTCACAAATTCAGGGGCTATGTTTATCAAAACAATAGTGAATGTAGAGTGGAAATTAAGTCACCATGTTCAGTCCAGTATCTGACTTTCTTCACATTGTAGATTAAATCCAACAACTATTTGGATGTGTGGTGAGGAGAATAATCCAGGGTTTGTGCTCCTGATCACTCCCAGCAGGGGGATGATGGTAGCAGACAGGATTGGGTTTGTTGAACAGCATAGCTCCCGTCAATGCTCGGTGTCCAAACTTGCATCTGAAAAATGGCCACTTTGGCGAGGTGTAGGAAATGGCCTGCAGGGCGATGATCAGCGAGGAATCGGTGCTTTTCAGGAGGGGGTGGGGCTGGGGAACCCTGACATGTACAGGGGTGGAATGGGTCACTTTCTTGCATTCAGAGTGACTGTGGTGCAGATTAAATATTCTATCAGGCACTGTCCCAAACTGCCGTATACCTGCTTGTGAGTTACTGCTCCTGTGACGTGACTTGCGTCGCTGAGCCAAACTCCCAGCAGGCATTCCGTTTGCCGTGTTCACATAAAGGCAAATAAAAGTGATCAGGCTGACGCTGCATCTGATATTGCTCACGCATAGTAACCCAATGGTGTGAGGTGCTCAACTATCTACGCATTTGGTGGATTGATGATTAAGGCACTTTGTTTCTGCTAAAGTCAAATAGAGATGAGCAGGAGGCAGGTCCTGGTCCTTGCCTCCCAGATTTGAGTTATATTTGCTTTCCTTGGCCATGTCCAAGCCTGAAAATCTAGAGTTTTGTCACCAAGTTGTTCTTTACTCTGCCTATTGACTTCTGTTCATATCCGGTGCACTTGGATGCTTCCTGCTTGTTGAAGCAATTGTTCTAACTTCTGCTTTTAATCTTGGGATTTTGACATTACCAGGTAAAGCTCACAAACTTTATTGTGGATCTTTGTGGTTGCTATCCAATGTGTCAATTGAGAATTTGAACTTTGCAGTTAAAGGAGGCTGGTAATCTCTAATGGGATTCCTAATGAGTTATAATATTCCTATTGTGCACCGATCGGTGTCTGACTCGTCTTGCTGATGTTTGATTTTCCCCATCTCCCTAGATCACAGTCCTGTATGCCATGAATGAAGAGGCAGCTATCGCCATCAAGCCAATGACCAAACAGTAAACGTGGATCAAGAAACCAGACCTGACCGCTTAGGCCAAAACCTTGGCTCTTAATTGGGTTAATTATCGCCAAAGTAATGGCCTTCACACCATGACCTCATTTCCTTAGAATTTTTTTCCAAATGGCGCCGGACTGGACCCGACCTTGCTGCCCAATCAGCTGACCAGTCGTCGCTGCGGGCTGATCGGCATTGTACTAAATCACGGGTGCTGGTGCTCCCAAATAAAAGCTTGGTGATGTAAAGTTTGCTGCCCTTGGTCCTCTTTTGTTAGCAGAACCGGCCTATAGAGTGAATTCAAAAAGCCACCTGTCCTGTGATTGGTTTGATGTCCATCCGCCTTGGTTAGTGGGCTTTCCGGCACAATACACCTAGCGGCCAAGAGCAACTAACTGTATTACCTCGGTTATACTCCCGCCAACTTTTCAATTTTTTTTGTTGGCTTCTCATGTTGTAAAACTCCGCTAATACAATGTCGACGCTTGTCCTGGGCAGACAGGATGGGCATTGCGAATGTTGTACAGGCATTCGAAAAGAGCGCCGATGAGAATCTGGGGACTGGGGGTGTTATGCTGTGAAATTTCACTCGAGGCCTTTGTCACCAGACTGATTTGAAAAAAAAATAATAAAATTCAGTTGCTTATTTCTTATATTGTATTTATCATGCAATGGTATTAAAATGAGTGAAGCATTTCCCTGGAACTACTTGTCTTTGTGAGGTGCGTTTGATGTTGGGTTTATCAGATACAAGATGAATTGTTAGCAGTGCTGTGGTGGTTTTAAACACTTGTGCCAGGGATTGGAGGGGGCAGCGCTGTTTGAAGAAATCTTTTCATTGTCTGCCTGTAGCTGTAATGCTCACCAATGCATTCCCTCTCACGCCAAGGTGGATCAGTCCAGCACTGGGTTGTGTGTCTTCAAAAGAAAATGTTGCATGTTCACACCTGAAATCCACTGGTATTTTGCATATTTGGTCGGTGTATAATTTTAACTTGATGCATAATGGATAGTACAGAAGTTCCAAGAGCCTGGTTTTGTCAACGTACACTTCCCCACCCACCACCTGTGAAGTGGAGGTGCTACTGGGCTCCATCTTTCCTGGTTTCCTGTTTTTGTAGCCTGTTGGCTTCTGAACAATCACTGTCCTAGTGTTTTGCTTGTGCTACATGTATGCAATTTAACAAATACTGCTTCATAGTTTTCCTGAAAATACGTACTTTGTGTCTGAGCACTTGGATGCTGGGCTTTCCACTTCAAACATCGTAACAAGTGCTTTGTGGTTGGGATATTATATATATAAAATAATAATATGGTACAGATTTGTGTAGTGGTAGTCTTTTGCAGTTGTGCTGCAAAAATTAAAGTTTTGGTCCAGGATGTGTGCTACGTTTTTAATTGCCCTTCCTAATGGTGCAGAAATGATTTTTTTGGTTGCAGTTGGTTAGGCTACGACTCCAGTGCTTTACGGCACGCTGCCAAAGGGCAGTTACTTTCAAAAATGTTCTCTGGGTAGCAGAGTGGGTTGAAACCCGTCACCCCTTTCCCACTGGGACCTAGGCTCGCATTGATTTTAATGAAAGTTCCTTCTTGTGGAACAAGTTGAGGCTGGTGTAGACTTGACAGTGTACAGCTGCCTATAGTAAATTGGCAGTATTGTTGGGGGGTTGGTGCAGGAAATGGAAAGGTCACACTGTTGCTGTAACTGAGCTTTAATCTCCATCTGCACATGGAATAGCACAGCACAGCACAGAAGTAGGCCATTTGGCACATCTGGCCAGTGCTGGTTCTCAAAACGCTACCAGTTAGCCCCACTCTCCTGCTCTTTACCCATAGCCCTGCAAATTTTTGCTTTTCACGTATATAGCCAATTCCTTTTTGAGCGTTACTATTGAATGGGCTTCCGCCCCCCCATTCAGGCAGTGCATTTGAGATCCTAACTTGCTGAGTTTAAAAAAAAAAAAAAAGTTCTCCATCTCCTGGCTTTTTTTTGCTGATTTTTATCTTAAATCTGTGTCCTCTGCTTACTGACCCTCCTGCCAATGGAAACCGTTTCACCCTATCTACTCTATCCAAACTCTAATTTTGAACACTTCTATTAAATCTCCCCTTAACCTTCTCTGCTCCAAGGAGAACAATCCCAACTTCTCCAGTCAGTGCTTGATTGGGGGGCAAAATGGAAATGTTTCATTCGTTCCCCAACACCGAGGTCCCTTTCCTGTTGAGTGCAAGGTTTTGTTTTGCAAGTAGAGTGTTGAGTGGTTCCTGGAGTCCTCGTGGCTCCCTGCTGTTTGGAAGTTTTGTAAATACAGTACATACTGCTTCAGCGAGCATGAATGAATGGAGTCATTCTCCATACCCTGCGGCACATTGAGCTGGGAATAGATACACAAAAGATCCTCATTTGGTTTGAAGAGGCTCAAAGATGCTTGTCTAAATCAAATAGTTGGCTAAAATGCAGTTATCCAGGTTGCCATCTTGAGCTAGTTTAATGTGCTCCACCAGACTTGACTGCAGCAAGCATATATGGGATAAACATGGTTTTGTAATGCAATTGAAACCCACTTCACTTTACAAACCAAATTCACATCCACAGTCCAGACACAGAAATATAACTGGGAAATAGACGGCTGCACAGAGAGCATTCCTAATATTTCCTTTGTAGTAAAAGTGCATTTCTCCAAGGTTCTTACAATTTGGTGTTGCATTGTAGTCTCTTTTTGAACTGGGTATTGGTGTTCTTACATGCTTAATTTGAGCAATAGATTGGTCAGGCTAGTAATCTCTTCCTTTTTTTTTGTTTTTGGCAACTTCTAAGGGCTCAAAAGAGTGAAAACTGTAACAGCTGTTTAAACTGAATGCCTGTGATGCCATTTATAAAGGAATGATGCTAATGCCGATTTGAGTTTTGCACAAAACCTGTAAACTCTGATTAAAACTTGTTCAGATAATCTGCTGTCCTGACTAGTAAATTGTTATTATTCCTCTAAGTTCATTTCTGCGACACCTTTGGTAGAGGGAATACTCTGTACGGCACGGCCAGTGGCGGACGGGTTCGAGCGCACACTCTTCTGTTTGGCTGGCAGGATTTCTTGCTTGTGGCTGCTATCGGTGATCCTCTGCAAAAAAATGCATCTCTGAGAGGACAAGGTTTGACTCACCAGTGATTTTCTCCATGCAGTGAAGTAACCTGACACTCTTTGGATGCTCTTGAATCATGGAATGATACATCACAAAAAAAAAAGCTATTTGGCCCATCGTGCTTGTGCTGGCTCTTTGAAAGAGCTATCCAATTAGTCACACCCCTCTGTCCCATAGCCCTGTGGTTTTTTTTTCCCCCCTTCAGGTACTTAACATTCCCTTTTGAAAGTTTCTGTTGACTCTGCTTCCACTGCCCCTACATCTGATGTGTTTAAAAAAAAACAAATCCTCATGTCTACTCTAATTCTTTTACCAATCACCTTAAATCTGTGTTCTCTGCTTACTGACTCGTCTGCCACTAACAACAGTTTCTCCTTATTTACTCTTATCAAAACAGTTCATAATTTTGAACACCTTTATTAAATGTCCTTTTAAGCACCTCTGCTCTAAGGAGAGCATAAATGAAATCCCGTATCCCTGATACTATTCTTGTATATCTCTTGCACCCTCTAACACCTTGACAGCTTTTGTAAAGTGGTGCCCAGAACTGAACGCGATTCTCCAGCTGAGGCCTAACCAGTGTTTTATAATTTCCTTGTTTTTGTACTCTTGTGCCTCTACCAAGCCAGCGTGTGTGAGGTACCAAAGAACAGTTGGGAGCTGTGGGACAGTACTCCATAGCCATCATGGCTGGAAGTGGATCCCAAGCATGGTTCTTGCCCCATTGTTGGTTAGTGTCTGAAAGGGAAAATGGTGGTTACTGTTTTGGGTGGGACCATTCAGCATTCTTTAACCCTTCGAAAGAAAACTGCATTGTTGTACATGTACGAGCAGCCTGACATATACACCTGTACATGTACAACAATGCAGCTTCCTTTAGAACGTGATGAAAGGTATCCTTGGTTCAGATTTATAGTTACTGTACCAACATCTACCAAGGCAGCATTTGATCAAGTGGGGCATCAAGGAGCCTGAGTAAAATTGGAGTCAATGGGAATAAGGGGGAAAACACTCCTCTGGCTAGAGTCATACCTAGTACTAAGGAAGGTGGTTGTTGGAGGCCAATCATCTCAGCCCCATGACATGGCTGCAGGAGTTCCTCAGAGCAGTGACTGAGGCCCACCCATCTTCAGCTGCTTCATCAATGACCTTCCCTCCATCATAAGGTCAGAAGTGAGGATGTTCGCTGATGATTGTTCAGTTCCATTCGCAACTCCTCAAATAATGAAGCAACCCATGCCAGCATGCAGTAAGGCCTGGACAACGTTCAGGCTTGGGCTGATAAGTGGCAAGTAACATTCATACCACACAAGTGCCAGGCAATGAGTATCTCCAACGAGAGAGCCTAACCACCGCCCCTTGACATTTAATGGAATTACCATCGCCAAATCCCCCACCATCAACATCCTGGGGGGTCATCATTGACCAGAAACTTAACTGGACCAGCCACATAAATACTGTGGCTACACAAGCAGGTCAGAAGCTGGGTATTCTGCACTGAATGTCTCACCTCCTGACTTCCTAACGCCTTTCCACCATCTACAAGGCACAAGTCAGGAGTGTGATAGAATACTCTTCACTTGCCTGGATGAGTGCAGCTCCAACAACACTCAAGAAGCTCGACACCATCCAGGACACAGCAGCCCGCTTGATTGGAACCCCATCCACCACCTTAAACATTCACTCCCTCCACCACCGACGCACTGTGGCTGCAGTGTGTACCATCTACAAGATGCACTGCAGCAACTCGCCAAGGCTTCTTCGGCAGCACCTCCCAAACCCGCGACCTCTTCCACCTAGAAGGACGAGGGCAGCAGGCGTGTGGGAACACCACCACCTCCAAGTTCCACTCTGAGTCACACACACCATCCTCACTTGGAAATATATTGCCGTTGCTGGGTCAGAATCCTGCAACTCCCTCCCTAATGGCACTGTGGGAGCACCTTCACCATAAGGACTGCAGGACCAAGAAGGTGGCTCACCGCCACCTTCTCCAGGGGCAATTAGGGATGGGCAATAAATGCTGGCCTTGCCAGTGACACCCACATCCCAGGAACGAATAAAAATTACCTAAGTCAGCTGCAGAAATTGTAGGTTCTATTTGGCCCTTTAAATGTCTACTCATAATTTGTGACTTATCTTTAGCCAGAAATAGTGATATCCTTTATGGGTGGGAGGTGGTGTCATGCTTTGAGAGTACAATGGGGGTGAAATTGGGCTTACACCCCGCCCGATTTTTCTTTTCCATGCACTTCAAGGGAACAGGCCGACTGTGTAAAACGGGCAGCCAATTCGCTAGCGCCCAAAGACCAATTTCTCACCCAATGTTTCTCGGAGAGACTGGGTTAAGTTTCAACTGGCCCTCTCACCAACCTTTTCAGTAATACATAGCGCAAGGTACATGTATCAATATCTCGTAGGTCATCCCGTGTAAAACTACAAGATCTGCGTTTATATTGGTGAACCATGTCCTGAAACTGCCCCAGTTATATCAGAAGGAGTGTACATAAGGTAAGAAATAAGAGCCGGAGTAGGCCATACGGCCCCTCGAGCCTGCTCCGTCATTCAATAAGATCATGGCTGATTTTCGACCTCAACTCCACTTTCCCGCCCGATCTCCATATCCCTTGATACCCCTAGAGTCCAAAAGTCTATCTATCTCAGCCTTGAACGTACTCAAAGACTCAGCCTCCACAGCCCTCTGGGGCAGAGAATTCCAAAGATTCACAACCCTCTGTGTGAAGAGATTCCTCCTCATCTCGGTCTTAAATGGCCGACCCCTTATCCTGAGACTATGCCCCCTAGTTCTAGACACTCCAGCCAGGGGAAACAAACTCTCAGCATCTACCCTGTCAATCCCCTTCAGAATCTTGTATGTGTACTGGCAGATACTTATACAGTGGGCACAGTACTGGGTAAATCTCCGATGGAAGTTTGGGAGGGGGCCAAGCTTGGTTGGCTATAGCTGGTTGGGTGGGAAAGCTTCTGCCAGCTGCTGTTGGTCATGTTTCAGGCAGCCGTTGCTTTTATCGGCAGCATTTATATTGGCGCTTGAAAACTGCCGACTTGGCACAATCTACATATAGTGACTGCAAAACAGGCTCCATGCCGCACTATGATTGATCTATATTTCCCCTCCCCCCCCCCCCCCCCCTTTATAGCTCTATCAGGTTACAAATACTTGGGGGGAAATGGCAACAACTTACACTGATACAGCATCTTTAACAGAGTAAAACCTCCCAAGGCGCTGCATAGGAGTGTTATAAAACAAAATTTGACACCTAGCCACATAAGGAAATATTGGAAGGGCTGACGAAAAGCTTGATCGCAGAGGTAGGTTTTAAGGAGGAGAGAAGTGGCGAGGCTTTGAGGTCTCGGGAGGAAATTCTAGAGCTTAGGTCGTAGACAGCTGAAGGCACGGCTGCCAATGGTGGAATGAAGGAGATTGGGGATGCACAAGAGGTCGGAATTGGAGGAGCACTGAGATCTCGGCAGGTTGTGGGGCTGGTGAAGGTTACAGAGATCGGGAGGGAGAAGCGCATGGACTGATTTGAACACAAGGATGATCATTTTTAAATTGAGGCGTTGGTGGACCGGGAGCCAACGTAGGTCAGCGCAGGGGTGATGGGTGAACGGTATTTGGTGCGAGTTCGGATCCGGGCAGCAGAGTTTTGGATGAGCTCAAGTTTAGGGATGTTGGAAGGTGGGAGGCTGGCCAGCAGAGCATTGGAATAATCAAGCCGAGAGGTAACAAAGGCATGGATGGGGGATTCAGTAGCACAAGAGCGGAGGCAGGGGCGGAGACGGGCGATGTTACAGAGGAGGAAGGAGGCGGTCTTGGTGATGGAGGGGATATGGGATCGGAAGCTCAGCTCAAGGTCAAATTAGACGCCAAGGTTGCGAGTATCGAGTTACAGCGAGTCTACAGCACAGAAACAGGCCATTGGGCCCAACTGTCGGCATCTATGCTCCACACGAGCCTCCTCCCACCCCTCTTCAGCTAACCCCATCCTATTCCTTTCTCCCTGATGTGTTTATCAGGCTTCCCCTTAAATGCTGCGACAGTAATGCCAAGCCCACCGTCTTGTAAATCATGAGACAAATTTAAAAATCATGAGGTTTGGTAAGAAATCATGAGTTGCTATTTTTTTCCCAACCCGACCCCTTGCTGACCTTTGCTCCTGGACAGTAACTGCATTTGGCCGTCACTAACCGATTACTGACATTAGGCCATAAGAAATAGGAGCTGGAGTAGGTGGATCGGTGGCTCCGCTGTCACGTCACTCGCAGGCCAGCCTCGCTCTGCTTTTGACTGTTAATCTTTCCGGAACATAACCTCCTCCAGCCCTAATGCAAGTCTTTCTTTCTTTCCAACCAGTGTTCTGTTTAAGCAGCCGTGCAATGCTCTGGAGGTCCCACGCAGCCGGCTCACCGGTTTTTAAAGGGAAAAACTGCCCCTTGTTTGGAATTTTGAAAAAAATTTACAGTGAACACTGCCTAGAACCCTCCGCGATCTCTGCGCTGCTCCAATTTGGGCCTCTTGCATATCCCAGGTTTTAATCTCTCCACCATTGGCAGCCGTGCCTTCAGCTGCCTGGGCCCTAAGCTCTGGAATTCCCTCGCTGAGCCTCTCCGCCTCTCTCTCCTCCTTTAAGACGCTCCTTAAAACCTCCCTCTTTGACCAAGCTTTTGGTCACCTGTCCTAATTTCTCCTTATGTGGCTCGGGGTCAAATTTTGTCTGACAATCGCTCCTGTGAAGTGCCTTGGGACGTTTTACTTAGTTAAAGGCGCTGTATAAATGCAAATTGTTGTTGTTGGTGTTATCGACTTCTGGCCAATTAATTTCCTTCTTTGAGATAACATAACATGTAAGCCAGTGTCCAACACTCTTCAATGTATCAGTGTAATTAAACCACAACAGGCCAGGAAAGATTGAAATTAATTGTTAAAATGGCTGTTAATTTATTGGAACATTGTGCTGCAAGCAAAAACAAAATATATAAACCCATATAGGAGCAATGGCTACAATCCAGCTGCATATGTAGAATTTTGCACAGTCAGTAGGCTATTATCTGAAGAAATTGTAGGTCTTAAAACCAAGAACGTATTTAACTGGGTGGAGAATGAGATTATCTCATGTTTGCAGTGACTGCTACCCCCCATGACTCTGCAAGCACCAGGTCAATACTGCGAAGTGATACATTTTGGTCGAAAGAATGAAGAGAGGCAACATAAACTAAAGGGTACAATCCTAAAGGGGGTGCACGAACTGAGAGACCTGGGGGTATGTGTGCACAAATTGTTGAAGGTGGCAGGGCAGGTTGAGAAAGCGGTTAATAAAGTTTACGGGATTCTGGGCTTCATGAATAGAGGTATAGAGTACAAAAGCGTGGAAATTATGATGAACCTGTACAAAACACTGGTTCGGCCTCAACTGGAGTATTGTGTCCAATTCTGGGCACCACACTTTAGGAAGGATGTGAAGGCCTTAGAGAGGGTGCAGAAAAGATTTATGAGAATGATTCCAGGGATGAGAGACTTCAGTTACGTGGATAGACTGGAGAAGCTGGGGTTGTTCTCCTTAGAGCAGAGAAGATTGAGAGGAGATTTGATAGAGGTGTTCAAAATCATGAGGGGTCTGGACAGAGTAGATAGAGAGAAACTGTTCCCCATTGGCAGAAGGGTCAAGAACCAGAGGACACAGATTTAAGGTGATTGGCAGAAGAACCAAAGGCGACATGAGGAAAAACATTTTTACTCAGCGAGTGGTTAGGATCTGGAATGCACTGCCTGAAAGGGTGGTGGAGGCAGATTCAATCGTGGCTTTCAAAAGGGAGTTGGATAAGTACCTGAAGGAAAAAAGTTTGCAGGGCTACGGGGAAAGGGCGGGGGAGTGGGACTAGCTGAAGTGCTCTTGCAGAGAGCCGGCACGGGCTTTGGATACGTGACTTTCTATGCCATCATCTAAGTTGTTAATAAATACTGTGAATAGTTGAGGCCCCAAAACAGATCCTTGTGGGACACCACTCGTCACATCCTGCCAATTTGAGTACTTGCCCATTATCCCCCCTCTCTGTCTCCTGCCGCTCAGCCAATTTCCTAACCAGGTCAATAATTTGCCCTCAATTCCGTGGGCTTCTACCTTAGTTAACAGTCTCTTATGTGGGAATTTATCAAATGTCTTCTGGAGACTTTATCAAATGCCTTCTGCCTCAATAAATCACAAGACATTCACATCACAGTCAATAGAGTGTGTTGGATCCTTACCTTGTGCGCTTAAGACCACGCTCCCCACCTCCAAATGAAATCGGGGAGATGAGCATCAACCGTCATCAGTCTCCAGTGGCCTGGAGACCCTGCTACTGCTGTTACTGCTGCACCCCTCCCCTCTCCCTGCCACAAGCCGGTTGCCCGGGCAACAGCAAACGCTCTTCAACGGACGGTTGCGGGAGGTAGCGGCCGATGCAGGTGTTTTCGCGGGTTAACCACCCCCTCTCCATAATCTCCCGCTAATCCCTGTGTTGTGGTGTGGAGCCAAGGGGTGATCTTTGGGCCACCCATCCCGCGGAGGTTGCTCAATAGGCCTAGGTACCCC
The DNA here is from genome assembly GCF_052327205.1 of Somniosus microcephalus. Lineage (NCBI taxonomy): Eukaryota > Metazoa > Chordata > Chondrichthyes > Squaliformes > Somniosidae > Somniosus > Somniosus microcephalus. The sequence goes on from NC_140992.1 coordinate 12,126,818, forward strand.
CAGTCCCAGGCTGCTTTTTGGGCCCGGGCCGCTCACGCTAATTAAAAAATGGGGCTCGCTCCCCCCGCCACCCTTCAGTTTCGCTGCCGCGAACAGTTGACGCCCCGCCATCCCCTAGTCACTCTCTCACTCAGAGGCTGCTGCCATTTCTAACAGGCTGAGAAGAGGCGGTTCCATGGCCAATGGCGTTTTTTTCTGCGCCTGTGCAAATCGATGTATATTTTTTTCAAAGAAAAAATCCAGAGATTTAGGCGTTCCATCACGAGTGAAGCTTTATTTCACTCTGAAATCGCGTCTCTCGCGATGGAATCGCGTCGAGTTCACAATACTGCACCTATACTATTCACCTCGACCACTCCCTGTGGTAGCGAGTTCTACATTCTCACCAACCTCGGTAAAGAAGTTTCTCCTGAATTCCCTAATTGATTTATCAGTGACTCTTATATTTATGACCAGAAGATGCTGGAAACAGTCAGCCGGTCAGCCAGCATCTGCGGAGAGAGAAACAGAGTTAACGTTTCAGGTCGATGACCTTTCGTCAGAACTGTTTCTCTCTCCACAGATGCTGCCTAACTGGCTGACAGTTTCCAGCATCTTCTGGTCATAAATATAAGATGGCGGGGGAGTGGGACCAGCTGAAGTGCGCTTGCAGAGAGCTGGCACAGGTTCGACGGGTCGAATGGCCTCCTTCTGTGCTGTAACTCGCACCAAGTCCCATTCACCCATCACCCCATGGCTCCTGGTTAAGCAACGACTCAATTTCAAAATTCTCATCCTTGTTTTCAAATCCCTCCATGGCCTCATCCCTCCCTATCTCTGGAATCTCCTCCAGCCCTAGAACCCCACCGAGATATCTGCGCTCCTCCAATTCTGCCCTCTTGAGCATCCCTGATTATAATCGCTCCACTATTGGTGGCCGTGCCTTCAGCTGCCTAGGCCCCAAGCTCCGGAATTCCCTGCCTAAACCTCTCTACCTCTACTTCCTCCTTTAAGATGCTCTTTCAAACCTACCTCTTTGACCAAGCTTTTGGTCACCTGCCCTAATTTCTCCTTATTGTACTTCATTGGCTGTAAAGCGCTTTGAGACGTCCGGTGGTTGTGAAAGGCGCTGTAGAAATGCAAGTCTTTCTTTATCTGGCTCGGTGTCAAATTTTTTGTCTTACAATATTCCTGTGAAGCGCCTTGGGACGTTTTACTATGTTAAAGGCGCTATATAAATGTAAGTTGTTGTTGTTGGTGTTGTAACCATTCTGTGATTCTATGATTTCCAGCATCCGCAGTAGTTTTGCTTTTGTTATATGTGTGACCCACAAGTGGAACATAAGAATTAGGAGCAGGAGTAGGCCACTTGGCCCTTCGAGCCTGCTCTGCCATTCAATAAGATCATGGCTGATCTTCTACCTCAACTCCACTTTCCTGCACTATCCTCATATCCCTTGATCCCCTTAATATTCCAAAATCTATCGATCTCTGTCTTGAATATACCCAACGACTGAGCCTCCACAGCCCTCTGGGGCAGAGAATTCCAAAGATTCACCACCCTCTGAGTGAAGAAATTTCTCCTCATCTCAGTCCTAAATGGCTTACCCCTTATCCTTAGACTGTGACCCCTGGTTCTGGACTCCCCCGCCATCGGGAACATCCTTCCTGCATCTAGTCTGTCTAGTCCTGTTCGAATTTTATAAGTTTCAATGAGATCCCCTCTTAGGTAAGGAGACCAAAACTGTACACAATACTCCAGGTGTAGTCTCACTAGGGCCCTGTATATTTGTAGTAAGACATCTTTATTCTTATACTCAAAAACACCATCAACTGGTCCAGGCAGCGGGCGGTCGAGGGGCTTGTTTGGCCCGACTGCCTGCCTCTCTTCTGCGGCCACGTTCGCGCCCGGGTGGCCCCGGAGACAGAGCACGCGGTGTCCGCCGGCACGCTCGAGGCCTTCCACGACCGATGGGCACAACGGGGACTGGAGTGCATCACTCCCCACCGCCCCGGCCAACCAATCTTCAATTTAATTTGATGAGTTTCATAGAAACATAGAAGATAGGAGCAGGAGTAGGCCATTTGGCCCCTCGAGCCTGCTCCGCCATTCAATGAGATCATGGCTGATCATCCAAATTCAGTACCCTGTCCCTGCCTTCTCCCCATATCCCTTGATCCCTTTAACCTTAAGAAATATATCCAACTACTTCTTGAATATATTTAATGAATTGGCCTCAACTGCCTTCTGTGGTAGAGAATTCCACAGGTTCACCACTCTGGGTGAAGAAATTCCTCATCTCAGTCCTAAATGGCTTACCCCTTATCCTTAGACTGTGACCCCTGGTTCTGGATTCCCCGACCATCGGGAATATCCTTCCTACATCTAGTCTGTCCAGTCCTGTTAGAATTTTATAAGTTTCAATGAGAGCCCCCTCTCACTCTTCTAAACTCCAGCGAGTATAAGCCCAATCAAAATGTTTTAAGTTTAGTTACAGTCTATTTGTTTGTGGGTTGCTCAAAATAGTACAGTCAAAAATCCTCTGGAGCATCTGGTCTGGGTCCAGCCTGTCATTTTTTTTGAGTCAAACATATTTATTTAAATATGATAGTACTTGTTACAACTCATCAATTACATAGTAAATCCATACCAGCCTGTCATTTTTTTTTGAACCAGCGATAGTTAGATCTTCAGTCTACCTCTTTTATTTAAATCTGGTAGTACTTGTTACAACTCATCAACTACATGATAAATCCATTACATTCATTAACCACAATAAGGCTAAGCCTTAAAAAACAACAGCTTTAAGATTAACAGTACAAATACAATAATAAATTTTTTCAGACAAAAACAATGTCAACAATACAGGTACCCATAATAAAAAAAAAATACATACCAGTCCTACTGGCAATCTAGTAACTCTTCATTTTTGCTTGGTATAACCTGTTGTCCTTTTTAAAAATTTTAACATTCAAGTACAAACAGTACTTATACAACTCATCAATTACATAGTAAATCCATACCAGCCTATCATTTTTTTTTGGTTCTCATTCTTTTATTTAAATCTGGTAGTACTTGATACAACTCATCAATTACATGATAAATCCATTACATTCATTAACCACAATAAGACAAAGCCTTAAAGAAACAGCTGTAGGATTAACAGTACAAATGCAGTAATAATTTTTACAGACAAATCAACAATATTAACAATACAAGTACCCATAGTGAAAAACAATTCCACACCAGTCCAACTGGCAATCTAGTAACTCTTCGTTTTTACTTGGTATAACCTGTTCTTTTTTTTAAAATTCAAGTACAACAGTACTTATACAACTCATCAATTACATAGTAAATCCATAACAACGTAAACTCGAAGAACAGCACCTCATCTTCCGATTAGGCACTTTGCAGCCTTCCGGACTCAATATCGAGTTCAACAATTTCAGATCATAACCTCGGCCCCTGTTACATTTTTACTTATATTTTTTTCCCACCCCTTTGTTTTGGGTTTTCCCTCCCCTCCTTCCTCTTTTTTTTACATGGCAGCTGTCTCCCATTCTGCCAGAACATTTCACACCTAATCTGAGCTGTCTTTTGTCTCTTTACTAGTCCTGTCACCATCTCGTCTGGTTTTGAATACCTCTTAATGTCTATTCGCTTCTTTTGTTCCCTCCCCAGCCCTGCCTTCGATCTATTTCATTTCCTTTCCAGTTTTGAAAAAGGGTTAGACCCGAAACGTCGACTCTATTTTCTCTCCACGGATGTTGCCTGGCCTGCTGAGTTTTTCCAGCATTTTCTGTTGTTATACCCAGCCTGTCCCAAGCAAAAATGAAGAGTTACTAGATTAATGTAAGAAGTCACACAACACCAGGTTATAGTCCAACAGCTTTATTTGAAATCACAAGCTTTCGGAGCGCTGCTCCTTCTTCAGGTGAAGTGCTCCGAAAGCTTGTGATTTCAAATAAAGCTGTTGGACTATAACCTGGTGTTGTGTGACTTCTTACATTTGTCCACCCCCAGTCCAACTCCGGCATCTCCACACCATAGTTACTAGATTGCCAGTAGGACTGGTATGTATTGTTTTTTACTATGGGTATGTAAGAACTGGGGTTCCTAGCCGAAGAATTGAGATCGACTCAGAAAATCAAAAACAATAACATTTAATGAACAAACGAAGCTGTACAGGAAACTAGGATACAATGCAAATAGGTCTGGTCTGCTTGAAAGCCTCTCTGGAAACTGCTAGAAGGTTCCAAGCTGAACTGCTAGCAGGTTCCGAGCTCTATTGCTAGAAGGTTCCGAGCTCTGATGTCATGATGTCATCACGTTCTTCCCGCCGTTGAGAGATCACGTGACGGACGGCATGACGTCATCATGCTGAGTACAGGAAAGAAGCCCTAGTACAGTTAACAGATACATTAAAGGTGCAGCCCCCAGCTGTACCACATTGCTGTAAAAAGGAATTATATACAATTGTCCGTAATCCTCTGGTGGTTCCACCGCAGGTACCTGTATTATTGACATTGTTTTTGTCTCAAAAAATGTATTATTGTATTTGTCCTGTTAATCCTAAAGCTGTTTTTTTTAAAGACTTAGCCTTATTGTGGTTAATGACTGTAATGGCTTTATCATGTAGTTGATGAGTTGTAACAAGTACTACCAGCCTCCCTCTCTTCCGTGGCCATGTTCGCCGCCCGGGTGGCCCTAGAGATGGAGCACGCGGTGTCCACCGGCGGCGCTCGAGCAATTTCGTGACCGGTGGGCGCCGCGGGGACTGGAGTGCATAATTAGTTCAAACAACCAAATTTTAATTTGATTTGTTAAGGTTTATTTAAAGGGTTATTAGAGTTTTGTTTACAGTTTATTTGTTTAACTTATTTGTCTCGCAAAAAGAGGAACAAGTACTACCAGAGTTGAATAAAAGAGGTAGACCAGCCTGTCATTGTCTGGGGGGGGGGAAATGAGAAGCAGAAACACGTGGCCGCGCATGACGTCACCCTGCACCGGCCCCGCCCCCCGAGCAGCGTGCTGACGTCAGGACGCAGACTTCCACCCACTCTTTATAAGGCGGCGGCGGGGCGGGCGGCGCTCTTTTTGGGTCCCGGCCGCGGCGGAGCAACATGGCGCCGGTGAGTGAGTGAGAGTGAGAGTGAGAGTGAGAGAGAGG
>NC_140992.1:12132467-12176832 GCF_052327205.1 Somniosus microcephalus
ACTACACCTATTGTTGCAAGGGCTGCTTGACGTGGCTACTGTATGCCTGAAATAGAAGGTGTTCCATTCCCAACATTAATTTCCTTCATGAGCTCAAATTTTCAAGAAAAGCTGGAAGACAATTTTTAATACATCGAATGAGATAAACTTTCTGCCGTTACTGTGTATCATCTGTTGTCTTAATGGATAATGTTCTCAAAAATCCACTGTGGTTTAATTTGACAATGCATAATGTTACCAAGATGTTGGTTACTAAACATGTGTCGCATTCAGTTAGTTTGAGTTGTTGGACCTGGTCTGCAATCTGGAATAAATTAAGTTGCGGAACCTGTTTGAGCTTTTGTAAACTTGTTTTTGAGAGCCGCTTGCACACACACACACAGTTCGCAGTATTTTTGGGGTTTCAAAAGTGTGACACTTCTCAGACAAAATGCACCTACTGGTGATTTCAATGAGCTGGAACTGGCTCTCCCTGGCCTACAGGTGAGCACCCAAATGTAACCTCTTCAAAATAGTAGGAGTCTCTGGTGAGCAGATACTCTCTGTGACATGACATTCCTATTAAGCAAATGTCCTAAAAATTCTTGCTAACTTTCAGAATTATATAGTTCTTTGTCTAGAATTTCTTTTTGACTTGACCTTTAGGTTATAATTTGGGCAAAATCCTGATGTGCAGGCAAGTAGGCCCGGGCTAGTCCTTGTTGGAGCTTGGTTGCTTAAGCGCATTGGCGATGTGGTGTGTTGGCCCTTGCAGGCGTGAGAGGCAGGACAACTTTTGTTCTGTAGAATGCTGTGATTAGATTTGCAGCTTTATACAGCATGGTTGTTACTGAGGATTCAGTAATGTTTGTAAAATTACACCCTACAGTTCAGTTATAGATTTTTGTCCTTCCAAAATTGGCTTGCATCTGGAGAGAGCTGTATAACCATGACGAAGTACTGGTGCTGGGAGCCATTTTGTTGACTTATTAAGAGCATTGCATAAACGCATGGCACATTTGTTTTTTTCCCTACAGCTTGTTGGTCCTAATGTACTAAATGTGCCCAGTAACAACACTGGTACAGAATTGAACGCTGCATGGTATATTTACTATTGTATATCTTCCCAGGTTCATATGGTTGGCCTTGATATATTCACGGCAAAAAAGTATGAAGATATCTGCCCCTCCACCCACAACGTGGATGTCCCCAACGTCAAGAGAAACGATTATCAGGTGAGCTCCTGTGACTAATTAAAAGGTTCATGCCGGTGTCAACATCATCCCAGGAAAAAGGTCCACAAGATGCTTTCTGCTCATTCTGGCACACCTTTAGAATTAGAACCATGTCCAAATGTTCGTGCTCTTGTTTATCTTTTGTTTTAACTTTACTATCTGTAGGAATCAAAAGTTTTTTTTAAACTTGCTACATTAAAATTGGCGTGAAGTTGAGACTTGAGCCCTTTGCAATTTGGTAATTGAATTTTAAAGAGGATTTTCATGCGATACCCGTGTGGGGGGGAAACTGGGGCAGCTGCTTACACAAGTACCAGTTTTGGGTGACTGAAATTGTCTGCCCTGTCTGGCTTGTGTCCAGTTTGTGGTGACTTGCGACTGTTTTTCACACATGTAATTGTTAGCCGCTGGTTTGGCCTGGCTGGAAGGGGCTCCTGCCGGGGGGGGGGCGGATTTCATGATTTATTCGGGGTCATGGGAAATTGGAAGTAGTAACTGGAGTCCGAGGTTTCACAGTAAAACCTGTTGGTCAGTTTGGAGAGTGGAAATGACTGGCTAAGCAGCGGGTGAAATCTCTACTTAACAAATCTGCATTCCCGTGACATGGGTAGTACGGTGGCAAATTGCCCTTGCAGTTGCTGCAGAGTTGACAATTACAGAAAAGTAGCTGTATTTAAATTGTTAATAAATTGTGAAAATACAGAGAAGCACCCATCCACCCTGAAGATTAAATTCATGAGGAAGACTGGATTTATTTGGGATGGGGTGGTGAGTGCGTTGAATTTTGGGACTGGTCAGACGGACCGGTGGTCTGCGCATTTTATGTATCCCAGGTTCAGTCTGCAGTTTGCTGACTTTGGCTAAACGGCGGGGGTACCACAATTAGCCTAGACACCACCCCCCCCCCCCCTTTTGTTGAGGAGAGTAAAAGTTTGTTGGGTTCACTCTTTTCACACGTTGCGCTGGAAGTGTGTGTATGGATGTTGTTTATTGACCTTGGCTGTAGGACAGTGTATGTTGATTCAAACTTGGATAAGAAATATCTATAATGACGTAACTCGCTAATGGAACAGAAGTTGAGGGTTTGGCTTATTGGTGGGGGGTGGGGCTGGCTGAAAGGGCTATGGAATGGGCAGTTCAATATGGGGGCGGAGAGCTAATTCTGTTTGGGAGGAAAATTTAAGAAGTTGGGAGCATACTGAAAGATGTTAAAGGATTTGGAGGAACAAAGACCTCGGGTGCGAATGCATACTTCCTTGAAAGTGCTGGTAGATTAAATTAATAAAGGCCAATAGTATTACACTTTTATAAGTGTAGGCGTGGAGTACAAAAGCAAAGGTGACACATTTGTACATGGCACTGGTTGGGCCACAGTGTGACGTTTTGAGTTCCCCATTCTGGAAAGGATGCCAGACTACAGTGTACATTCAGCAGGTGATGCCAAGGATGAGAAACTGTAACAATTGCATCTCCTGTGGCTTTCCCTAGATAGTCGGAACAAAGCAAACTTTCCTCGGAGCATCAGTGTAGGTGTGGGGATCGAGAGCTTGTGAAACTCCACCCAGGGGTAGAAGTATGCAGCTGTCTCTCTCTCCAATGGCATATAAGGAGTGTGACATATGTGGCAAATGTAATAATAGATGAGACGTGAGAGATTCTGGGATTGTTTATATTGGGACAGAGAAGGCAAAGAGGAGATTTGAGGTGTTTAAAAATAATGGAACTTTTTCCTGTGTCTTTTCCCCTATTTGCCTCATTATGGAAATGCTAGAGCATGAAATACTTTGCCACGGGTGGTAGTTGAGGCAGAGATTATCGCATCTTTTAAGGGAAGAGTAGACTGATGCACTTGAATCAGTGGAGGGTCTAGAGGGAGAGACAGCTGTAAACTTGCACGGTTATGGTAGGACCTCAGAGGCTGGGAACCGTGTGCAGCCAACCTACCCAGGGAGGCAGTGCAAGTGGAGAATGTTACAAATGTTAAGAGGATAATGGTTACATTTTTGACAGGGGATCGGTCTGACTGTAAGAGGTCTGTGACCTCGAGCAAAGATCAGATTGATCCTTTCCAGTCCTGTATAATCCTGCCTTTTCAAAGAAGATTGTGACATAGAGTGGCTTTTTGTTTCTGTGTGTCTAGTGATTGTTTCGTAGGTAGCCGTGGTCTTTTTGAGCTTGCTTAAGAGTTGGGATGAAATTGGCCGTTTTTCCCTCGGGAGTCAGCATTACCAGTGGTTTTGGGATTGCACTGCCTTATGAATGGGGTGTACACTAGGGGGCTGGTGGTCTTTTTCATGTTGGTGTGTAAGATGTGATGTGATCTCTTTTTCCCCCTTCTGGCAGTCAAGCAGCCTGCTAACGTTCACTATTGAGATTCAGAATGTGAATACCAACTGCTTTGGGGTGGGGGCAGCCCCACTATTTCCTCTGTACCCCAGCAATGCCTTTGGGTGGGTGGGGGGAAATTCAATAAAAGTCTGTACTGACAATTGTCAATGATCAGCCAAAATCCTGCAGCAGATGTTCATAGATTTCTACAGGAGCTTTGTATTAAACTGATTTTTTTTCTCTAGTTGATTGGAATTACAGATGGCTACCTCTCTCTGATGATGGATAACGGTGACATACGTGAGGATCTTAAGCTGACAGATGGTGACCTGGGAAAGGAAATACTACAGAGATATGATGCTGGGGAAGATCTCGTGGTAAGGAGAGCTGGACGTGAAATGAGGATACCTTGTTTTTTGTGCTTGTACACTCGCAAAATGTCACCGCCTTGGGCCATTCACAAATTCAGGGGCTATGTTTATCAAAACAATAGTGAATGTAGAGTGGAAATTAAGTCACCATGTTCAGTCCAGTATCTGACTTTCTTCACATTGTAGATTAAATCCAACAACTATTTGGATGTGTGGTGAGGAGAATAATCCAGGGTTTGTGCTCCTGATCACTCCCAGCAGGGGGATGATGGTAGCAGACAGGATTGGGTTTGTTGAACAGCATAGCTCCCGTCAATGCTCGGTGTCCAAACTTGCATCTGAAAAATGGCCACTTTGGCGAGGTGTAGGAAATGGCCTGCAGGGCGATGATCAGCGAGGAATCGGTGCTTTTCAGGAGGGGGTGGGGCTGGGGAACCCTGACATGTACAGGGGTGGAATGGGTCACTTTTTCTTGCATTCAGAGTGACTGTGGTGCAGATTAAATATTCTATCAGGCACTGTCCCAAACTGCCGTATACCTGCTTGTGAGTTACTGCTCCTGTGACGTGACTTGCGTCGCTGAGCCAAACTCCCAGCAGGCATTCCGTTTGCCGTGTTCACATAAAGGCAAATAAAAGTGATCAGGCTGACGCTGCATCTGATATTGCTCACGCATAGTAACCCAATGGTGTGAGGTGCTCAACTATCTACGCATTTGGTGGATTGATGATTAAGGCACTTTGTTTCTGCTAAAGTCAAATAGAGATGAGCAGGAGGCAGGTCCTGGTCCTTGCCTCCCAGATTTGAGTTATATTTGCTTTCCTTGGCCATGTCCAAGCCTGAAAATCTAGAGTTTTGTCACCAAGTTGTTCTTTACTCTGCCTATTGACTTCTGTTCATATCCGGTGCACTTGGATGCTTCCTGCTTGTTGAAGCAATTGTTCTAACTTCTGCTTTTAATCTTGGGATTTTGACATTACCAGGTAAAGCTCACAAACTTTATTGTGGATCTTTGTGGTTGCTATCCAATGTGTCAATTGAGAATTTGAACTTTGCAGTTAAAGGAGGCTGGTAATCTCTAATGGGATTCCTAATGAGTTATAATATTCCTATTGTGCACCGATCGGTGTCTGACTCGTCTTGCTGATGTTTGATTTTCCCCATCTCCCTAGATCACAGTCCTGTATGCCATGAATGAAGAGGCAGCTATCGCCATCAAGCCAATGACCAAACAGTAAACGTGGATCAAGAAACCAGACCTGACCGCTTAGGCCAAAACCTTGGCTCTTAATTGGGTTAATTATCGCCAAAGTAATGGCCTTCACACCATGACCTCATTTCCTTAGAATTTTTTTCCAAATGGCGCCGGACTGGACCCGACCTTGCTGCCCAATCAGCTGACCAGTCGTCGCTGCGGGCTGATCGGCATTGTACTAAATCACGGGTGCTGGTGCTCCCAAATAAAAGCTTGGTGATGTAAAGTTTGCTGCCCTTGGTCCTCTTTTGTTAGCAGAACTGGCCTATAGAGTGAATTCAAAAAGCCACCTGTCCTGTGATTGGTTTGATGTCCATCCGCCTTGGTTAGTGGGCTTTCCGGCACAATACACCTAGCGGCCAAGAGCAACTAACTGTATTACCTCGGTTATACTCCCGCCAACTTTTCAATTTTTTTTGTTGGCTTCTCATGTTGTAAAACTCCGCTAATACAATGTCGACGCTTGTCCTGGGCAGACAGGATGGGCATTGCGAATGTTGTACAGGCATTCGAAAAGAGCGCCGATGAGAATCTGGGGACTGGGGGTGTTATGCTGCGAAATTTCACTCGAGGCCTTTGTCACCAGACTGATTTGAAAAAAAAATAATAAAATTCAGTTGCTTATTTCTTATATTGTATTTATCATGCAATGGTATTAAAATGAGTGAAGCATTTCCCTGGAACTACTTGTCTTTGTGAGGTGCGTTTGATGTTGGGTTTATCAGATACAAGATGAATTGTTAGCAGTGCTGTGGTGGTTTTAAACACTTGTGCCAGGGATTGGAGGGGGCAGCGCTGTTTGAAGAAATCTTTTCATTGTCTGCCTGTAGCTGTAATGCTCACCAATGCATTCCCTCTCACGCCAAGGTGGATCAGTCCAGCACTGGGTTGTGTGTCTTCAAAAGAAAATGTTGCATGTTCACACCTGAAATCCACTGGTATTTTGCATATTTGGTCGGTGTATAATTTTAACTTGATGCATAATGGATAGTACAGAAGTTCCAAGAGCCTGGTTTTGTCAACGTACACTTCCCCACCCACCACCTGTGAAGTGGAGGTGCTACTGGGCTCCATCTTTCCTGGTTTCCTGTTTTTGTAGCCTGTTGGCTTCTGAACAATCACTGTCCTAGTGTTTTGCTTGTGCTACATGTATGCAATTTAACAAATACTGCTTCATAGTTTTCCTGAAAATACGTACTTTGTGTCTGAGCACTTGGATGCTGGGCTTTCCACTTCAAACATCGTAACAAGTGCTTTGTGGTTGGGATATTATATATATAAAATAATAATATGGTACAGATTTGTGTAGTGGTAGTCTTTTGCAGTTGTGCTGCAAAAATTAAAGTTTTGGTCCAGGATGTGTGCTACGTTTTTAATTGCCCTTCCTAATGGTGCAGAAATGATTTTTTTGGTTGCAGTTGGTTAGGCTACGACTCCAGTGCTTTACGGCACGCTGCCAAAGGGCAGTTACTTTCAAAAATGTTCTCTGGGTAGCAGAGTGGGTTGAAACCCGTCACCCCTTTCCCACTGGGACCTAGGCTCGCATTGATTTTAATGAAAGTTCCTTCTTGTGGAACAAGTTGAGGCTGGTGTAGACTTGACAGTGTACAGCTGCCTATAGTAAATTGGCAGTATTGTTGGGGGGGTTGGTGCAGGAAATGGAAAGGTCACACTGTTGCTGTAACTGAGCTTTAATCTCCATCTGCACATGGAATAGTACAGCACAGAAGTAGGCCATTTGGCACATCTGGCCAGTGCTGGTTCTCAAAACGCTACCAGTTAGCCCCACTCTCCTGCTCTTTACCCATAGCCCTGCAAATTTTTGCTTTTCACGTATATAGCCAATTCCTTTTTGAGCGTTACTATTGAATGGGCTTCCGCCCCCCCATTCAGGCAGTGCATTTGAGATCCTAACTTGCTGAGTTTAAAAAAAAAAAAAAAAAAAGATCTCCATCTCCTGGCTTTTTTTTGCTGATTTTTATCTTAAATCGGTGTCCTCTGCTTACTGACCCTCCTGCCAATGGAAACCGTTTCACCCTATCTACTCTATCCAAACTCTAATTTTGAACACTTCTATTAAATCTCCCCTTAACCTTCTCTGCTCCAAGGAGAACAATCCCAACTTCTCCAGTCAGTGCTTGATTGGGGGGCAAAATGGAAATGTTTCATTCGTTCCCCAACACCGAGGTCCCTTTCCTGTTGAATGCAAGGTTTTGTTTTGCAAGTAGAGTGTTGAGTGGTTCCTGGAGTCCTCGTGGCTCCCTGCTGTTTGGAAGTTTTGTAAATACAGTACATACTGCTTCAGCGAGCATGAATGAATGGAGTCATTCTCCATACCCTGCGGCACATTGAGCTGGGAATAGATACACAAAAGATCCTCATTTGGTTTGAAGAGGCTCAAAGATGCTTGTCTAAATCAAATAGTTGGCTAAAATGCAGTTATCCAGGTTGCCATCTTGAGCTAGTTTAATGTGCTCCACCAGACTTGACTGCAGCAAGCATATATGGGATAAACATGGTTTTGTAATGCAATTGAAACCCACTTCACTTTACAAACCAAATTCACATCCACAGTCCAGACACAGAAATATAACTGGGAAATAGACGGCTGCACAGAGAGCATTCCTAATATTTCCTTTGTAGTAAAAGTGCATTTCTCCAAGGTTCTTACAATTTGGTGTTGCATTGTAGTCTCTTTTTGAACTGGGTATTGGTGTTCTTACATGCTTAATTTGAGCAATAGATTGGTCAGGCTAGTAATCTCTTCCTTTTTTTTTGTTTTTGGCAACTTCTAAGGGCTCAAAAGAGTGAAAACTGTAACAGCTGTTTAAACTGAATGCCTGTGATGCCATTTATAAAGGAATGATGCTAATGCCGATTTGAGTTTTGCACAAAACCTGTAAACTCTGATTAAAACTTGTTCAGATAATCTGCTGTCCTGACTAGTAAATTGTTATTATTCCTCTAAGTTCATTTCTGCGACACCTTTGGTAGAGGGAATACTCTGTACGGCACGGCCAGTGGCGGACGGGTTCGAGCGCACACTCTTCTGTTTGGCTGGCAGGATTTCTTGCTTGTGGCTGCTATCGGTGATCCTCTGCAAAAAAAATGCATCTCTGAGAGGACAAGGTTTGACTCACCAGTGATTTTCTCCATGCAGTGAAGTAACCTGACACTCTTTGGATGCTCTTGAATCATGGAATGATACATCACAAAAAAAAAAGCTATTTGGCCCATCGTGCTTGTGCTGGCTCTTTGAAAGAGCTATCCAATTAGTCACACCCCTCTGTCCCATAGCCCTGTGGTTTTTTTTTCCCCCCCTTCAGGTACTTAACATTCCCTTTTGAAAGTTTCTGTTGACTCTGCTTCCACTGCCCCTACATCTGATGTGTTTTAAAAAAAAAACAAATCCTCATGTCTACTCTAATTCTTTTACCAATCACCTTAAATCTGTGTTCTCTGCTTACTGACTCGTCTGCCACTAACAACAATTTCTCCTTATTTACTCTTATCAAAACAGTTCATAATTTTGAACACCTTTATTAAATGTCCTTTTAAGCACCTCTGCTCTAAGGAGAGCATAAATGAAATCCCGTATCCCTGATACTATTCTTGTATATCTCTTGCACCCTCTAACACCTTGACAGCTTTTGTAAAGTGGTGCCCAGAACTGAACGCGATTCTCCAGCTGAGGCCTAACCAGTGTTTTATAATTTCCTTGTTTTTGTACTCTTGTGCCTCTACCAAGCCAGCGTGTGTGAGGTACCAAAGAACAGTTGGGAGCTGTGGGACAGTACTCCATAGCCATCATGGCTGGAAGTGGATCCCAAGCATGGTTCTTGCCCCATTGCTGGTTAGTGTCTGAAAGGGAAAATGGTGGTTACTGTTTTGGGTGGGACCATTCAGCATTCTTTAACCCTTCGAAAGAAAACTGCATTGTTGTACATGTACGAGCAGCCTGACATATACACCTTTACATGTACAACAATGCAGCTTCCTTTAGAACGTGATGAAAGGTATCCTTGGTTCAGATTTATAGTTACTGTACCAACATCTACCAAGGCAGCATTTGATCAAGTGGGGCATCAAGGAGCCTGAGTAAAATTGGAGTCAATGGGAATAAGGGGGAAAACACTCCTCTGGCTAGAGTCATACCTAGCACTAAGGAAGGTGGTTGTTGGAGGCCAATCATCTCAGCCCCATGACATGGCTGCAGGAGTTCCTCAGAGCAGTGACTGAGGCCCACCCATCTTCAGCTGCTTCATCAATGACCTTCCCTCCATCATAAGGTCAGAAGTGAGGATGTTCGCTGATGATTGTTCAGTTCCATTCGCAACTCCTCAAATAATGAAGCAACCCATGCCAGCATGCAGTAAGGCCTGGACAACGTTCAGGCTTGGGCTGATAAGTGGCAAGTAACATTCATACCACACAAGTGCCAGGCAATGAGTATCTCCAACGAGAGAGCCTAACCACCGCCCCTTGACATTTAATGGAATTACCATCGCCAAATCCCCCACCATCAACATCCTGGGGGGTCATCATTGACCAGAAACTTAACTGGACCAGCCACATAAATACTGTGGCTACACAAGCAGGTCAGAAGCTGGGTATTCTGCACTGAATGTCTCACCTCCTGACTTCCTAACGCCTTTCCACCATCTACAAGGCACAAGTCAGGAGTGTGATAGAATACTCTTCACTTGCCTGGATGAGTGCAGCTCCAACAACACTCAAGAAGCTCGACACCATCCAGGACACAGCAGCCCGCTTGGTTGGAACCCCATCCACCACCTTAAACATTCACTCCCTCCACCACCGACGCACTGTGGCTGCAGTGTGTACCATCTACAAGATGCACTGCAGCAACTCGCCAAGGCTTCTTCGGCAGCACCTCCCAAACCCGCGACCTCTTCCACCTAGAAGGACGAGGGCAGCAGGCGTGTGGGAACACCACCACCTCCAAGTTCCACTCCGAGTCACACACACCATCCTCACTTGGAAATATATTGCCGTTGCTGGGTCAGAATCCTGCAACTCCCTCCCTAATGGCACTGTGGGAGCACCTTCACCACAAGGACTGCAGGACCAAGAAGGTGGCTCACCGCCACCTTCTCCAGGGGCAATTAGGGATGGGCAATAAATGCTGGCCTTGCCAGTGACACCCACATCCCAGGAACGAATAAAAATTACCTAAGTCAGCTGCAGAAATTGTAGGTTCTATTTGGCCCTTTAAATGTCTACTCATAATTTGTGACTTATCTTTAGCCAGAAATAGTGATATCCTTTATGGGTGGGAGGTGGTGTCATGCTTTGAGAGTACAATGGGGGTGAAATTGGGCTTACACCCCGCCCGATTTTTCTTTTCCATGCACTTCAAGGGAACAGGCCGACTGTGTAAAACGGGCAGCCAATTCGCTAGCGCCCAAAGACCAATTTCTCACCCAATGTTTCTCGGAGAGACTGGGTTAAGTTTCAACTGGCCCTCTCACCAACCTTTTCAGTAATACATAGCGCAAGGTACATGTATCAATATCTCATAGGTCATCCCGTGTAAAACTACAAGATCTGCGTTTATATTGGTGAACCATGTCCTGAAACTGCCCCAGTTATATCAGAAGGAGTGTACATAAGGTAAGAAATAAGAGCCGGAGTAGGCCATACGGCCCCTCGAGCCTGCTCCGTCATTCAATAAGATCATGGCTGATTTTCGACCTCAACTCCACTTTCCCGCCCGATCTCCATATCCCTTGATACCCCTAGAGTCCAAAAGTCTATCTATCTCAGCCTTGAACGTACTCAAAGACTCAGCCTCCACAGCCCTCTGGGGCAGAGAATTCCAAAGATTCACAACCCTCTGTGTGAAGAGATTCCTCCTCATCTCGGTCTTAAATGGCCGACCCCTTATCCTGAGACTATGCCCCCTAGTTCTAGACACTCCAGCCAGGGGAAACAAACTCTCAGCATCTACCCTGTCAATCCCCTTCAGAATCTTGTATGTGTACTGGCAGATACTTATACAGTGGGCACAGTACTGGGTAAATCTCCGATGGAAGTTTGGGAGGGGGCCAAGCTTGGTTGGCTATAGCTGGTTGGGTGGGAAAGCTTCTGCCAGCTGCTGTTGGTCATGTTTCAGGCAGCCGTTGCTTTTATCGGCAGCATTTATATTGGCGCTTGAAAACTGCCGACTTGGCACAATCTACATATAGTGACTGCAAAGCAGGCTCCATGCCGCACTATGATTGATCTATATTTCCCCTCCCCCCCCCCCCCCCCCTTTATAGCTCTATCAGGTTACAAATACTTGGGGGGAAATGGCAACAACTTACACTGATACAGCATCTTTAACAGAGTAAAACCTCCCAAGGCGCTGCATAGGAGTGTTATAAAACAAAATTTGACACCTAGCCACATAAGGAAATATTGGAAGGGCTGACGAAAAGCTTGATCGCAGAGGTAGGTTTTAAGGAGGAGAGAAGTGGCGAGGCTTTGAGGTCTCGGGAGGAAATTCTAGAGCTTAGGTCGTAGACAGCTGAAGGCACGGCTGCCAATGGTGGAATGAAGGAGATTGGGGATGCACAAGAGGTCGGAATTGGAGGAGCACTGAGATCTCGGCAGGTTGTGGGGCTGGTGAAGGTTACAGAGATCGGGAGGGAGAAGCGCATGGACTGATTTGAACACAAGGATGATCATTTTTAAATTGAGGCGTTGGTGGACCGGGAGCCAACGTAGGTCAGCGCAGGGGTGATGGGTGAACGGTATTTGGTGCGAGTTCGGATCCGGGCAGCAGAGTTTTGGATGAGCTCAAGTTTAGGGATGTTGGAAGGTGGGAGGCTGGCCAGCAGAGCATTGGAATAATCAAGCCGAGAGGTAACAAAGGCATGGATGGGGGATTCAGTAGCACAAGAGCGGAGGCAGGGGCGGAGACGGGCGATGTTACAGAGGAGGAAGGAGGCGGTCTTGGTGATGGAGGGGATATGGGATCGGAAGCTCAGCTCAAGGTCAAATTAGATGCCAAGGTTGCGAGTATCGAGTTACAGCGAGTCTACAGCACAGAAACAGGCCATTGGGCCCAACTGTCGGCATCTATGCTCCACACGAGCCTCCTCCCACCCCTCTTCAGCTAACCCCATCCTATTCCTTTCTCCCTGATGTGTTTATCAGGCTTCCCCTTAAATGCTGCGACAGTAATGCCAAGCCCACCGTCTTGTAAATCATGAGACAAATTTAAAAATCATGAGGTTTGGTAAGAAATCATGAGTTGCTATTTTTTTCCCAACCCGACCCCTTGCTGACCTTTGCTCCTGGACAGTAACTGCATTTGGCCGTCACTAACCGATTACTGACATTAGGCCATAAGAAATAGGAGCTGGAGTAGGTGGATCGGTGGCTCCGCTGTCACGTCACTCGCAGGCCAGCCTCGCTCTGCTTTTGACTGTTAATCTTTCCGGAACATAACCTCCTCCAGCCCTAATGCAAGTCTTTCTTTCTTTCCAACCAGTGTTCTGTTTAAGCAGCCGTGCAATGCTCTGGAGGTCCCACGCAGCCGGCTCACCGGTTTTTAAAGGGAAAAACTGCCCCTTGTTTGGAATTTTGAAAAAAATTTACAGTGAACACTGCCTAGGACCCTCCGCGATCTCTGCGCTGCTCCAATTTGGGCCTCTTGCATATCCCAGGTTTTAATCTCTCCACCATTGGCAGCCGTGCCTTCAGCTGCCTGGGCCCTAAGCTCTGGAATTCCCTCGCTGAGCCTCTCCGCCTCTCCTCCTTTAAGACGCTCCTTAAAACCTCCCTCTTTGACCAAGCTTTTGGTCACCTGTCCTAATTTCTCCTTATGTGGCTCGGGGTCAAATTTTGTCTGACAATCGCTCCTGTGAAGTGCCTTGGGACGTTTTACTTAGTTAAAGGCGCTGTATAAATGCAAATTGTTGTTGTTGGTGTTATCGACTTCTGGCCAATTAATTTCCTTCTTTGAGATAACATAACATGTAAGCCAGTGTCCAACACTCTTCAATGTATCAGTGTAATTAAACCACAACAGGCCAGGAAAGATTGAAATTAGTTGTTAAAATGGCTGTTAATTTATTGGAACATTGTGCTGCAAGCAAAAACAAAATATATAAACCCATATAGGAGCAATGGCTACAATCCAGCTGCATATGTAGAATTTTGCACAGTCAGTAGGCTATTATCTGAAGAAATTGTAGGTCTTAAAACCAAGAACGTATTTAACTGGGTGGAGAATGAGATTATCTCATGTTTGCAGTGACTGCTACCCACCATGACTCTGCAAACACCAGGTCAATACTGCGAAGTGATACATTTTGGTCGAAAGAATGAAGAGAGGCAACATAAACTAAAGGGTACAATCCTAAAGGGGGTGCACGAACTGAGAGACCTGGGGGTATGTGTGCACAAATTGTTGAAGGTGGCAGGGCAGGTTGAGAAAGCGGTTAATAAAGTTTACGGGATTCTGGGCTTCATG
This sequence comes from Somniosus microcephalus, assembly GCF_052327205.1. Classification (NCBI taxonomy): domain Eukaryota; kingdom Metazoa; phylum Chordata; class Chondrichthyes; order Squaliformes; family Somniosidae; genus Somniosus; species Somniosus microcephalus. Next base: position 12,146,121 of record NC_140992.1, read on the forward strand.
AATAGAGGTATAGAGTACAAAAGCGTGGAAATTATGATGAACCTGTACAAAACACTGGTTCGGCCTCAACTGGAGTATTGTGTCCAATTCTGGGCACCACACTTTAGGAAGGATGTGAAGGCCTTAGAGAGGGTGCAGAAAAGATTTATGAGAATGATTCCAGGGATGAGGGACTTCAGTTACGTGGATAGACTGGAGAAGCTGGGGTTGTTCTCCTTAGAGCAGAGAAGATTGAGAGGAGATTTGATAGAGGTGTTCAAAATCATGAGGGGTCTGGACAGAGTAGATAGAGAGAAACTGTTCCCCATTGGCAGAAGGGTCAAGAGCCAGAGGACACAGATTTAAGGTGATTGGCAGAAGAACCAAAGGCGACATGAGGAAAAACTTTTTTACTCAGCGAGTGGTTAGGATCTGGAATGCACTGCCTGAAAGGGTGGTGGAGGCAGATTCAATCGTGGCTTTCAAAAGGGAGTTGGATAAGTACCTGAAGGAAAAAAGTTTGCAGGGCTACGGGGAAAGGGCGGGGGAGCGGGACTAGCTGAAGTGCTCTTGCAGAGAGCCGGCACGGGCTTTGGATACGTGACTTTCTATGCCATCATCTAAGTTGTTAATAAATACTGTGAATAGTTGAGGCCCCAAAACAGATCCCTGTGGGACACCACTCGTCACATCCTGCCAATTTGAGTACTTGCCCATTATCCCCCCTCTCTGTCTCCTGCCGCTCAGCCAATTTCCTAACCAGGTCAATAATTTGCCCTCAATTCCGTGGGCTTCTACCTTAGTTAACAGTCTCTTATGTGGGAATTTATCAAATGTCTTCTGGAGACTTTATCAAATGCCTTCTGCCTCAATAAATCACAAGACATTCACATCACAGTCAATAGAGTGTGTTGGATCCTTACCTTGTGCGCTTAAGACCACGCTCCCCACCTCCAAATGAAATCGGGGAGATGAGCATCAACCGTCATCAGTCTCCAGTGGCCTGGAGACCCTGCTGCTGCTGTTACTGCTGCACCCCTCCCCTCTCCCTGCCACAAGCCGGTTGCCCGGGCAACAGCAAACGCTCTTCAACGGACGGTTGCGGGAGGTAGCGGCCGATGCAGGTGTTTTCGCGGGTTAACCACCCCCTCTCCATAATCTCCCGCTAATCCCTGTGTTGTGTGGAGCCAAGGGGTGATCTTTGGGCCACCCATCCCGCGGAGGTTGCTCAATAGGCCTAGGTACCCCCAGTCCCAGGCTGCTTTTTGGGCCCGGGCCGCTCACGCTAATTAAAAAATGGGGCTCGCTCCCCCCGCCACCCTTCAGTTTCGCTGCCGCGAACAGTTGACGCCCCGCCATCCCCTAGTCACTCTCTCACTCAGAGGCTGCTGCCATTTCTAACAGGCTGAGAAGAGGCGGTTCCATGGCCAATGGCGTTTTTTTCTGCGCCTGTGCAAATCGATGTATATTTTTTTCAAAGAAAAAATCCAGAGATTTAGGCGTTCCATCACGAGTGAAGCTTTATTTCACTCTGAAATCGCGTCTCTCGCGATGGAATCGCGTCGAGTTCACAATACTGCACCTATACTATTCACCTCGACCACTCCCTGTGGTAGCGAGTTCTACATTCTCACCAACCTCGGTAAAGAAGTTTCTCCTGAATTCCCTAATTGATTTATCAGTGACTCTTATATTTATGACCAGAAGATGCTGGAAACAGTCAGCCGGTCAGCCAGCATCTGCGGAGAGAGAAACAGAGTTAACGTTTCAGGTCGATGACCTTTCGTCAGAACTGTTTCTCTCTCCACAGATGCTGCCTAACTGGCTGACAGTTTCCAGCATCTTCTGGTCATAAATATAAGATGGCGGGGGAGTGGGACCAGCTGAAGTGCGCTTGCAGAGAGCTGGCACAGGTTCGACGGGTCGAATGGCCTCCTTCTGTGCTGTAACTCGCACCAAGTCCCATTCACCCATCACCCCATGGCTCCTGGTTAAGCAACGACTCAATTTCAAAATTCTCATCCTTGTTTTCAAATCCCTCCATGGCCTCATCCCTCCCTATCTCTGGAATCTCCTCCAGCCCTAGAACCCCACCGAGATATCTGCGCTCCTCCAATTCTGCCCTCTTGAGCATCCCTGATTATAATCGCTCCACTATTGGTGGCCGTGCCTTCAGCTGCCTAGGCCCCAAGCTCCGGAATTCCCTGCCTAAACCTCTCTACCTCTACTTCCTCCTTTAAGATGCTCTTTCAAACCTACCTCTTTGACCAAGCTTTTGGTCACCTGCCCTAATTTCTCCTTATTGTACTTCATTGGCTGTAAAGCGCTTTGAGACGTCCGGTGGTTGTGAAAGGCGCTGTAGAAATGCAAGTCTTTCTTTATCTGGCTCGGTGTCAAATTTTTTGTCTTACAATATTCCTGTGAAGCGCCTTGGGACGTTTTACTATGTTAAAGGCGCTATATAAATGTAAGTTGTTGTTGTTGGTGTTGTAACCATTCTGTGATTCTATGATTTCCAGCATCCGCAGTAGTTTTGCTTTTGTTATATGTGTGACCCACAAGTGGAACATAAGAATTAGGAGCAGGAGTAGGCCACTTGGCCCTTCGAGCCTGCTCTGCCATTCAATAAGATCATGGCTGATCTTCTACCTCAACTCCACTTTCCTGCACTATCCTCATATCCCTTGATCCCCTTAATATTCCAAAATCTATCGATCTCTGTCTTGAATATACCCAACGACTGAGCCTCCACAGCCCTCTGGGGCAGAGAATTCCAAAGATTCACCACCCTCTGAGTGAAGAAATTTCTCCTCATCTCAGTCCTAAATGGCTTACCCCTTATCCTTAGACTGTGACCCCTGGTTCTGGACTCCCCCGCCATCGGGAACATCCTTCCTGCATCTAGTCTGTCTAGTCCTGTTCGAATTTTATAAGTTTCAATGAGATCCCCTCTTAGGTAAGGAGACCAAAACTGTACACAATACTCCAGGTGTAGTCTCACTAGGGCCCTGTATATTTGTAGTAAGACATCTTTATTCTTATACTCAAAAACACCATCAACTGGTCCAGGCAGCGGGCGGTCGAGGGGCTTGTTTGGCCCGACTGCCTGCCTCTCTTCTGCGGCCACGTTCGCGCCCGGGTGGCCCCGGAGACAGAGCACGCGGTGTCCGCCGGCACGCTCGAGGCCTTCCACGACCGATGGGCACAACGGGGACTGGAGTGCATCACTCCCCACCGCCCCGGCCAACCAATCTTCAATTTAATTTGATGAGTTTCATAGAAACATAGAAGATAGGAGCAGGAGTAGGCCATTTGGCCCCTCGAGCCTGCTCCGCCATTCAATGAGATCATGGCTGATCATCCAAATTCAGTACCCTGTCCCTGCCTTCTCCCCATATCCCTTGATCCCTTTAACCTTAAGAAATATATCCAACTACTTCTTGAATATATTTAATGAATTGGCCTCAACTGCCTTCTGTGGTAGAGAATTCCACAGGTTCACCACTCTGGGTGAAGAAATTCCTCATCTCAGTCCTAAATGGCTTACCCCTTATCCTTAGACTGTGACCCCTGGTTCTGGATTCCCCGACCATCGGGAATATCCTTCCTACATCTAGTCTGTCCAGTCCTGTTAGAATTTTATAAGTTTCAATGAGAGCCCCTCTCACTCTTCTAAACTCCAGCGAGTATAAGCCCAATCAAAATGTTTTAAGTTTAGTTACAGTCTATTTGTTTGTGGGTTGCTCAAAATAGTACAGTCAAAAATCCTCTGGAGCATCTGGTCTGGGTCCAGCCTGTCATTTTTTTTGAGTCAAACATATTTATTTAAATATGATAGTACTTGTTACAACTCATCAATTACATAGTAAATCCATACCAGCCTGTCATTTTTGTTTGAACCAGCGATAGTTAGATCTTCAGTCTACCTCTTTTATTTAAATCTGGTAGTACTTGTTACAACTCATCAACTACATGATAAATCCATTACATTCATTAACCACAATAAGGCTAAGCCTTAAAAAACAACAGCTTTAAGATTAACAGTACAAATACAATAATAAATTTTTTCAGACAAAAACAATGTCAACAATACAGGTACCCATAATAAAAAACAATACATACCAGTCCTACTGGCAATCTAGTAACTCTTCATTTTTGCTTGGTATAACCTGTTGTCCTTTTTAAAAATTTTAACATTCAAGTACAACAGTACTTATACAACTCATCAATTACATAGTAAATCCATACCAGCCTATCATTTTTTTTTGGTTCTCATTCTTTTATTTAAATCTGGTAGTACTTGATACAACTCATCAATTACATGATAAATCCATTACATTCATTAACCACAATAAGACAAAGCCTTAAAGAAACAGCTGTAGGATTAACAGTACAAATGCAGTAATAATTTTTACAGACAAATCAACAATATTAACAATACAAGTACCCATAGTGAAAAACAATTCCACACCAGTCCAACTGGCAATCTAGTAACTCTTCGTTTTTACTTGGTATAACCTGTTCTTTTTTTTAAATTCAAGTACAACAGTACTTATACAACTCATCAATTACATAGTAAATCCATAACAACGTAAACTCGAGGAACAGCACCTCATCTTCCGATTAGGCAGTTTGCAGCCTTCCGGACTCAATATCGAGTTCAACAATTTCAGATCATAACCTCGGCCCCTGTTACATTTTTACTTATATTTTTTTCCCCACCCCTTTGTTTTGGGTTTTCCCTCCCCATCTTCCTCTTTTTTTTACATGGCAGCTGTCTCGCATTCTGCCAGAACATTTCACACCTAATCTAGAGCCGTCTTTTGTCTCTTCACTCGTCCTATCACCATCTCGTCTGGTTTTGAATACCTCTTAATGTCTCTTCGCTTCTTTTGTTCCCTCCCCAGCCCTGCCTTCGATCTATTTCATTTCCTTTCCAGTTTTGAAAAAGGGTTAGACCCGAAACGTCGACTCTATTTTCTCTCCACGGATGTTGCCTGGCCTGCTGAGTTTTTCCAGCATTTTCTGTTGTTATACCAGCCTGTCCCAAGCAAAAATGAAGAGTTACTAGATTAATGTAAGAAGTCACACAACACCAGGTTATAGTCCAACAGCTTTATTTGAAATCACAAGCTTTCGGAGCGCTGCTCCTTCTTCAGGTGAAGTGCTCCGAAAGCTTGTGATTTCAAATAAAGCTGTTGGACTATAACCTGGTGTTGTGTGACTTCTTACATTTGTCCACCCCAGTCCAACTCCGGCATCTCCACACCATAGTTACTAGATTGCCAGTAGGACTGGTATGTATTGTTTTTTACTATGGGTATGTAAGAACTGGGGTTCCTAGCCGAAGAATTGAGATCGACTCAGAAAATCAAAAACAATAACATTTAATGAACAAACGAAGCTGTACAGGAAACTAGGATACAATGCAAATAGGTCTGGTCTGCTTGAAAGCCTCTCTGGAAACTGCTAGAAGGTTCCAAGCTGAACTGCTAGCAGGTTCCGAGCTCTACTGCTAGAAGGTTCCGAGCTCTGACGTCATGATGTCATCACGTTCTTCCCGCCGTTGAGAGATCACGTGACGGACGGCATGACGTCATCATGCTGAGTACAGGAAAGAAGCCCTAGTACAGTTAACAGATACATTAAAGGTGCAGCCCCCAGCTGCACCACATTGCTGTAAAAGGAATTATATACAATTGTCCGTAATCCTCTGGTGGTTCCACCACAGGTACCTGTATTATTGACATTGTTTTTGTCTCAAAAAATGTATTATTGTATTTGTCCTGTTAATCCTAAAGCTGTTTTTTTTAAAGACTTAGCCTTATTGTGGTTAATGACTGTAATGGCTTTATCATGTAGTTGATGAGTTGTAACAAGTACTACCAGCCTCCCTCTCTTCCGTGGCCATGTTCACGCCCGGGTGGCCCTAGAGATCGAGCACGCGGTGTCCACCGGCGCGCTCGAGCAATTTCGTGACCGGTGGGCGCCGCGGGGACTGGAGTGCATAATTAGTTCAAACAACCAAATTTTAATTTGATTTGTTAAGGTTTATTTAAAGGGTTATTAGAGTTTTGTTTACAGTTTATTTGTTTAACTTATTTGTCTCGCAAAAAGAGGAACAAGTACTACCAGAGTTGAATAAAAGAGGTAGACCAGCCTGTCATTGTCTGGGGGGGGGGAAATGAGAAGCAGAAACACGTGGCCGCGCATGACGTCACCCTACGCCGGCCCCGCCCCCCGAGCAGCGTGCTGACGTCAGGACGCAGACTCCCACCCACTCTTTATAAGGCGGCGGCGGGGCGGGTGGCGCTCTTTTTGGGTCCCGGCCGCGGCGGAGCAACATGGCGCCGGTGAGTGAGTGAGAGAGAGAGAGAGAGGAGAGGGCGGGCATCCGCGGCAGGCCCCGGCACAGCCATCACATCACATCACATCACATGGCAAGGTCTGATGGCTCCGGACCCGGGGGTTGGGCAGCCCGGCCCGGCTCGGCCCACTACCCGAGTGCCCAGGCTCCGCGGCCTATCGACAAAACCCCCCATCACAAGCAACTTCAGACCGTGACTGCAATCAGTGTGTGCAATCAGACCACCAGAAATATACAGCAAGTTATCCGCAGCTAGACATTCAATGTAATTAAATCTCAATACAAAGTTGACTTTTTCACTTAGTGAATTTGTATAAATTATCATTCAACGTCTTTAATTTATAAACCTCCCCCTCGTTGACTCCTGTCTCCACACTTCACCTCGCTCCTTCCCCCGCCCCTTCCCCCGCCCCCCCCTCGCTCCTTCCCCCGCCCCTCTCCCTCTCGCTCCCTCCCCCGCCCCCCCCTCGCTCCCTCCCCGCCCCCCCCCTCGCTCCCTCCCCCGCCCCCCCCTCGCTCCCGCCCCCGCCCCCCCTCGCTCCCTCCCCCGCCCCCCCTCGCTCCCTCCCCCGCCCCCCTCGCTCCCCCCCCCGCTCCCCCCCCCGCTCCCTCCCCCGCTCCCCCCCTCGCTCCCTCCCCCCCTCGCTCCCTCCCCCGCTCCCCCCCTCGCTCCCTCCCCCGCCCCCCCCCCCCCCACCACCTCTCTACTCCCCCCGACCCTTGTCCTGTCCCCACCCTTCCCGACTCCCCCAGGGTTTGGTGAGTCTGTGGTGGGTGTCTCACTGTTGACCTTGAGGCAGGCACTTTGCTGTTGGGTGCGGGCTCCCCATTCGATTTGTTGCATTTTCTCATTCCTTCCTTCCCCCCTCCCCAGACGAAGAAGCCTGTGCTCCTTAAGGGCAAGAAGAAACCGGTGTGGAGATTCACGCTCAACCTCTCCAGCCCAGTGGAAGATGGCATCCTCGACTCTGGCAACTTTGTAAGGAATTTAACCGTTTTATTTTCCAGTTCCTCCTCTTCCCCTCCCCACCCCCCCCCCCCCCCGGTACCCCGAGGTGATGACTCCAGCTCGGGCCCATTCCCTGTTACCCCCACACAAGTGGCCGCTCTTCCTGTGCGTGTCGATGGGCCGATTGGGCAGCACAGCATGGGCCAGTGCACTCGGGTGGGTCAGTGACCAGCGATTGGGTATGGGAAGCCCCAGTTTGGTTCTATCTATGGGGATTGTATTGGCTATAACATCAGCTGTCTGGGCCCTAAGCTCTGGAATTCCCTCCCTAAACCTCTCCGCCTCTACGTCTCTCTCCTTTAAGACGCTCTGTAAAACCTTCCTCTTTGACCAAGCTTTTGGTCACCTGTCATAATATCTCCTTATGTGGCTGTCAAATGTTTGAAAAACGCTCCTGTGAAGCGCCTTGGGATGCAATATAACTACAAGTTGTTGTTGTAGTAGTAGCCCTACTGTTCGCCTAGTTGGCAGCTGCTGACTGGGCCTAAGCGACAGAAGGAATGGAGATTGTTATAAAGATGGTCAGCAATCCCAGCCCCAATGATCAAGAGAAAGGGTCCTAATAAAATGAAGGCTGCCTATAGTGACACAAGTCCTGGTCAGAATGGAGATGATTGGGTAATTCTCCTGTCAGTCACTGCTGTGAGTGACTGGGATTGGTTTTCAGCACATCATTTGTATTGTGTAACTACTCTCCACTCACTGCATTTTGCTGGGGAAATAATCCTGCTTTTTAATCGGCAGACTTTGCTGTAGTTTCGGTCACGAGTTCTGTTTGCTGCAGTTCGGCGAGACTTTTTAAATAGAGTGTAGACTGTTTGCTGTTTAAATAGACTGCTGTAAGTCTGGCAACTCATTGGCTGACGTTGTGGTGTTAATAGACCAAATGATTGGTGCTTTTACTGGATCTGCTGGTCCAGTAGCCAGCTTGATTCACCCAGAGAGATCCGACAATCCCGTTCGCCCCATTGTACCATCCAGTTAACAACTTCAATCAATCAATTTTCAATCAATTTTTATTTGCCATATGTATTACTACAATGGAATGTTTTTACTCTCCGATCACTTCCACAATAGGCTGTGGGAGCTCACAGAGACACGTCGCTATTCTACAGCGCCATGTTCAGTAAAAGTCAATTCAATTGCGTCCAATGGCAGTGGGAACACGATGTCCATCAGCCGCTCCGTCTCTGTGGATTCCTCCTCCCTGTTGCCGGCTCCACAATATGGTGTCCTTCTCATGCTCACCGTCTGGCCTCAGGTCTCCATGCCTGGCTCTCCCTCCTTCCCTCGAACTGCGAGCTTCCCGCACTGTCGCCGGTTCAAATTTGCAACGGCCCGGGGCCTGCCTCTCACGCTCATGTCCGGCCTCCAGTCGCCATGCCCGGCTCCCCCCCTCCTAGTCCACGTCCCAAGGCGCTTATTAATTAAAATGAATGGGAACACCAATGTAATTTATTAAGTGTCCCTGAGGCAACATGTTATATGTCTTAAGGAGCCTACAAGGACAAAATGCTTGGAATTTTGGGCTTGTGTAACCTTTGAGGAGGGTGCCTAGAATTTAGTCTGTTCCTTGACCAGTTTCAGAGTCGAAGTGAGCAACTAACAGCTGAGAGTTTCTAGAACGTTCAGAAGTGAACTAACTGCCTTCTTTCCCTCCCTTCTACCTGTTGCTCTGCTAACTGGTTGCTTTGACTAGGGTTTCCGTCCCTAGTTTGTGCCTAGGGTCTCCTTCCCTAGTGTCCCATGGTTTTGTTTTCCGCAACAGGAGCAGTTCCTGTGGGAGAAAGTGAAGGTCGGGGGGAAGGCCGGAAACCTGGGCAATGTGGTCCAGATCGAGCGTTTGAAAAACAAGATCACAGTCACCTCGGCCAAGCAGTTCTCCAAGAGGTGAGCGTCCGTCGCGGTGCGTATGTTTTTTGTGGTGGTGCTGCTGTTGGCCTCAGTGCCCTCGGTGGGGGTGGGGGGCATGCCTGTGGGTGACAATCCATTCTGTCAGGGCTCCTGCTCCTGAGCTGCCAACCTAGCACCGTCAACTGGAGGCCTGCAGCGGTTCAAGGAAGAAGGCCCACCACCAGTGTTCCCGTTGAGCTGCGCAGCTGTCTGGAGGTCCTGTGCACCAGCTTTTAAATGGGGAAAAAAGCAGGCATGCGCGAGAATTTGAATGGGCCGTGCAGCCCGTTAAAAGGGGCTGCGCACCCAAAAATAATTGAAGGAACGTTGCCAACCACAAGCTTCTCCAGGCAACTAGGGGAATGGGCAATAAATATCGGCCATGTCATGACGCCTACATCATGAAAAGTTCTCATATAAAATAAACACTGTTCAGTTAGCTCGCAGAGCATTGTGAACAAGATCGGGCACATCCATGATGCTGCTGCGGCTGAATAGCCAGCCAACTCCGGTCTGAACAATGCCCACTTTGGTGAGGTGGCAGAAGGTGGGTGCTAGCTGTGGAACTGCAACTCGGCTAGTAGGAGTAGAATCATAGAATGATACAGGACAGAAGGAGGCCATTCGGCCCATCGTGCCTATGCCAGCTCTTTCAAAGAGCTCTCCAATTAGCCCCACTCCCCCCTGCTCTTTCCCCATAGCCTTTTCAAGTATTTATCCAATTCTCTTTTTAAGTTATTGAATCTGTGCTTCCACCGCCCTTTCAGGCAGTGCATTCCAGATCACAGCAACTCGCTGCGTAAAAATTACTCCTTGTGCCCCCTGTGTTTTTTGCCGATTATCTTAAATCTGTGTCCTCTGGTTACTGACCTTCCTGCCACTGGAAACGGTTTCTCCTTACTATTAAATCTGAGTAGATGGGAGGTATCTCACTCGGGATTTGATGGGGTTCTTTGGTGCCGGTTCCGATATGGAGAGGTGGTTTTCGGAATTTTGGAGTAATGGGTGAGGTTTTTGTTAACGCACAACACATGTTTGGTTGGTAGTAATGGTTTGATTAACTGGGGTGTGTTGACCAGGGCAGTCCCTGGTTTGGTTCCGGCCGCTGCTAAAACCGGCTGATATCGGCGTAGCGGATTGTCACTGTTTGCTTCAGCTTCGGGGAGCGGGGGAAAAGCAGCTGGCATGGCTACTCTTGACTGGAGTCCTGCTGTGGCCGCAGTACCCCAAGCTAACTGGGTTGGGGGGGGGGGGTGGCGGAGGAGGAGGAAAGAGTGACCCCGGGTGGAAGTGTAAATGTGAAGACATCAATGCGAGGGCCAGATTGGGCGTACCTGTGAGGTCTACTTTGGCTGAATAGCCAGCCAGCACGCCCCGCCTTGGCTGGCATATAAACCACAGGTTTAGGTATCGGGGAGGAGCGGAGTCCTGTGCAGCTGTATCCCATCCTTCAGGAAAGTGCAGCCTTCCCTCCAGGCAGAATAAGACTTGCATTTCGACAGCTTCTTTCATGACCTCAGGACGCCCCAAACGCTTTACAGCCAATTAAGTGCTTTTGAATTGTGTTCACTGTTGCAATGCAGGAAACGCGGCTGCCAATTTGCGCACAGCAAGCTCCCACAAACAGCAACGTGATAAATGACCTGATAATCTGTTTTTAGTGATGTTGGTTGAGAGATAAATATTGGCCCCGGGATACTGGGGAGAACTTCCCCTGCTCTTCGGAATAGAGCCGTGGGATCTTTGACGGGCGCCTGAGGAGACAGACGGGGTTTAACATCTCACCTGACAGTGCAGCACTCTCCCAGTACTGACACTGGGAGCGTCAGCCTAGATTATGGGCTCAAGTCTCTGGAGTGGGACTCGAACTCATGACCGACTGACTCCCGAGACGAGAGTGTGCTACCCACTGAGCCACGGCTGAAGACTAGACATGTTTTTAACCTCAACCTTCTCTCGCGCTCTCCCTCAGGTACCTGAAGTACCTGACCAAAAAGTACCTGAAGAAGAACAACCTGCGAGACTGGCTGCGAGTCGTCGCCTCCGACAAGGAAAGCTACGAGCTCCGCTATTTCCAAATCAGCCAGGATGAAGAGGAGTCTGAAACTGAGGATTGAAGGGGCGCCGAGGCTGGCGGACTAAGGCTTTTCTTTTGTATTAAAAAAAGGTGCGCGGTTTTTAGAGAACGTCTATATAGAAAGTTATTAAATTATTAATAAATTGCTGCGCACCGAAAAACCACTTCACGGAAAAATTGTCCTTTTTCCTCCACCAATCAGCAAACTTTCTGAGGAATTCAGAAGAAGCTTCTTTACTCGAGCCTGGTGAGAATGTAGAGCTCGCTGCCACATAGGATGATACGGCAGAAGGAGGCCATTCAGCCCATCATGCCTGCGTCGGCCCTTTGAAGGAGCTCTCCAGTTAGTCCCACTCCCCCCTGATCTTTCCCCACAGCCCTGCAAACTTTTCCCTTTTTATCCAATTCCCATTTGAAAGCTACAGGAAACTTTGTGATATCCGGCACTGACTGGACCGGCGTGTTGCCGATCTATCAAAACTGCCGGACATACAAAGTTAATGTTGCAGCATACGGAGGTTTTCATCTCCGTATCTGACAACAAACACTGTTGCTTAGCAACAGCTTCTAAAGAGTCGGCTGCAGCTGCAAGCGTCTAGCTGAAGCTGTTGCTATAGCTACAGACCTTGCAGTGGCTGACTGGGGAAAAAAAAAGAACGAGATCTAAAAAAAACTTACAGAAAATGGCTCCTGATTTTTGCCGTTAGATCGAGTATTCTGGACATACAACCTCCGGATAAACCAAAGCTTCCTGTACTATTGAATCTGCCTCCCATCATCCTTTCAGGCAGTCCATTCCAGATGATAGCAATTCTGTAACAATGATTGTGTGTAACAGTCCATGTCATTCAGAGCATGTTATTACTGCCGTGTAAAGGAAAGGACGATTTGCATTTGTATGACGCCTTTAACAACCTCAGAACATCCCAACAAGCTCTACAGCCAGTGTAGTACTTTTTGCAGTGTCTCACCGTTGTAATGTAGGAGACTCGGAAACCAATTTGCGCACAGCAAGCTCCCACAAACAGCAATGAGTTAAATGACCAAATAATCTTGAAGTGTTGTAATCGGTGTCCACCTGACTGCGAGACCATAGTTGGACTGTGTGCAGTCTTAAGCTCCATGCTATCGAAACGATGCTGAGACAGTAGAGAGGGTGCAACGCAGATTCACTGGGATGCTGCCAGGTGTGGGGAGATAAAGACGTGGAAAATTGGGGCTTGTTTTCATTAGAACAGAGGAGATTGCAGGGTGGTTAAATGGAGGTGTTTAAAATTATGAAGGGATGTGACAGAGTAGATGGAAAGAGACGTGTTTCCAGTGATGAAACAAGACCGGAAAATGCTGGAGACGCTCTGGTCAGGCAGCATCTGTGGAGGGAGCGTGTGTAGGGCACTGTTTTGGACAAAGGCTTTTCCTCAGAATGGAAAGAAATTACAGGTGAACATCACTTAAAAAGGAACAGAACCAAGTGCCAGGGGGGTGGGTGAGCAGGGAGCACACCCCAAGTAAAGAACATAGAATGGCCTGTAACGTGGAGGTGGGCGTCAGGGAATGGTTTAGGGTTGATGTGTACAGGAGACGAAAGGAGGGACAAGAGAGAAATTGAAAGACATACAAGGCACTGAGTGCGACGACAACAACTTACATTTATATAGCGCCTTTCATAGAATAGTACAGCACAGAAGGAGGCCAAAATAACAACAGAAAATGCTGGAAAAACTCAGCAGGCCAGGCAACATCCGTGGAGAGAAAATAAGAGTCAACGTTTCAGGTCGAAACCCTTTGTCGAAGGAGGCCATTCGGCCCATCGAGTGTGCGTCAGCTCTTTCGAAGAGCAATCCAGTTAGTCGCATTCCCCCGCTCTTTCCCCATATCCCTGCAATTTTTTTCTACTTTAGGCATTTATCCAATTCCATTCGAAAGCTACTGTTGAATCTGTTTCCACCGCCCTTTCAGGCAGTGCATTTCAAATCTTAACTATAACGTAGTAAAACGTCCAAAGGTGCATTTAAGGGCACGTTATTTGTAACAATTTGACACCGGGCCACATGAGGCATTGGGACAGGTGACCAAAAGCTTGGTGAAAGGTAATTTTTCAGGAGCGTCTTAAAGGCGACGAGTGTTATAGGGAGGGAGTTCCAGAGAAGAACTGGGGTGGCGGGGGGGGGAGATAAACGTAAGCAGAATGGGAAGTGTGAAACGTGGACAGTGCAGCAGCCCAGGAGTGTGTGGAAGGAAAAGCTGAAAGGTGTAGGTAGGTGGGAGTTACGTAGAAAAGGTCTGCAGTGGACCGAGGGCGATGGGGCTAAAATGACGAGGGGCAGGGCCTAGGAAATGGGTAAACAATGCAAACAGCACAATGAAAAAAGAACTTGCATTTATACAGCAAACTTCACCACCTCCGGACGTCCCAAAGCGCTTTACAGCCAATGTTGTGATGTAGGGGATCACGGCAGCCAATTTGCACACAGTAAGATCCCATAACAACTTGTATTTATATAGCGCCTTTAATCACAGAAATCACAGAAACCCCACAGTGCAGATAGAGGCCATTTCGGCCCATCGAGCCTGCACCGACACATATCCCACTCTATCCCCGTAACCCCACGCATTTCATTCCCCTAACACTAAGGGTCAATTTATCAGCCAATCAACCTAACCCACACAGTAAAACATCCCAAGGTGCTTCACTGGAGCGTTATAAAACAATTTGACACACCGCCTCATAAGGAGAAATTGAGGCAGATGATCAGAGTTAGGGTTTAAGGATCGTCTTAAAGGAGGAAAGGGGTTTAGGGAGAGAATTCCAGAGCTTAGGGCCACCAATGATGGAGCGATTAAAATCAGGGATGCTCTTAGAGGCCAGAATTAGAGATCTTGGCGGGGTTGTTCCCACAAACAGCAATGAGATAATCTCTGTGCTGTTGGTTGAATGATAAATAGTGGCCCTGGACACTGGTGAGAACTCACCCTGCTCTTCGAATAGTGCCGTGGGATCTTTTATGTCCGCCTGAAAGGGCATAACGTCTCATCCAAAAGACGGCACCTCCGACAATGCGGTGTTGTCCCTCAGTACTGTACTGGGAGTGTCTGCTTTGATTATGAGCTCAAGTCTTTAGAGTGGGGCTGATTTTTTATGCCCTGCTCCCTAGCCCTGGGACACTGAGGCTTATTGCGATCAAAACTGCATCCCTACTGTTCAACAGCAGGCCGGGTACATTTCCTAGCTAAGCCATTGTTTGTGGGTGAGGGGATATTTGTGAATAATGTGGGGTTCCATTGCAGAGACCCGTGACGGGATCGGTGCCTTTTGAAGCCAAGAACAGCTGTTTTCTGAAATCTCCACTACAGCCTTGTGTATTGCCATCCATCTCCACATTCGACTGAACCATGTCGAGCACTACTGAAAACTGCTCACTACTCCATCCTGGAATGCAAAGATAACCCTCGGCTTCCCTGCGCAACCAACCGCCTCCTTAAACCCATGTCCCCTGCCCCCTCCACCCTCGCCTCCTGCGACAAGTCCTCCGGCCCTACAATCAATGTTCCCTTTAAGCAGCCGCGCAGAGCCCTGAAGGTCCCACGCTGTCGGCTTTTAAATGGATAAACCGCGCACGTGCGGTATTTTGAATGGGACGCGCGGCCCCCAAAACAATTACAGGGAACATTGCTGACAACCATCCGAGATCTCTGCGCTCCTCCAATTCTAGCCTCTTGCGCATCTCCACCTCTTTGACCAGGCTTTTGATCACCTGTCCTAATATTTCCTTACCTGACTTGGTGTCAAAGTTTTGCTCGATAACACTCCTGTGAAGCGGCATGGGATGTTTTACTATGTTAAAGGCGCTATATAAATGCAAGTTGTTGTTGAGCCCATGGACTTCGTTGTCACCAAGATACAGACCATCCGTTAGCTGCCTCTGCCACATCTCGGTTCGCACCAAGCCACACCCTCCCCCAAGTTCTCCCCCTAGCTGTGAACCCCAGTCTCTTAAATTCTCTCCCAGCTCCCTCCATGCCCTCCCTGTGCTGATCTCATCCATGAGACCCGACAGACCCCATTGCCACTAATTTGATAACCACCCAATGTCCCTTTCTGGTTCCTCGTGCTAACTGACGTAAATGATTCCCTCTCCTCCGGTTCTGTCCCTCTCCATTCCAAAAGTCCACCCTTGATGCCTCAGTCCTTGCAAACTACTGTCTCATCTCCAACTTCCCTTTCCAATGTTTTTGAACATATTATAACGACCCAAATCCATGCCCATCTTACCTGCAACTTTTAATCTCTCCAATCTGGTCTCCCTGTGGGTTTTTGACGGTACTCTCTAGAGGGAGCTTTACTCTGTATCTAACCTGTGCTGTACCTGCCCTGGGAGTGTTTGATGGGAGAGTGTAGAGGGAGCTTTACTCTGTATCTAACCCGTGCTGTACCTGCCCTGGGAGTGTTTGATGGGACAGTGTAGAGGGAGCTTTACTCTGTATCTAACCCGTGCTGTACCTGCCCTGGGAGTGTTTGATGGGACAGTGTAGAGGGAGCTTTAATCTGTATCTAACCCGTGCTGTACCTGCCCTGGGAGTGTTTGATGGGACAGTGTAGAGGGAGCTTTACTCTGTATCTAACCCGTGCTGTACCTGCCCTGGGAGTGTTTGATGGGACAGTGTAGAGGGAGCTTTACTCTGTATCTAATCCGTGCTGTACCTGCCCTGGGAGTGTTTGATGGGACAGTGTAGAGGGAGCTTTACTCTGTATCTAACCTGTGCTGTACCTGCCCTGGGAGTGTTTGATGGGACAGTGTAGAGGGAGCTTTACTCTGTAACCCGTGCTACACCTGCCCTGGGGGTGTTTGATGGGACAGTGTAGAGGGAGCGTTACTCTGTATCTAGCCCCGTGCTGTACCTGCCCTGGGAGTGTTTGATGGGACAGTGTAGAGGGAGCTTTACTCTGTATCTAACCCGTGCTGTACCTGCCCTGGGAGAGTTTGATGGGACAGTGCAGAGGGAGCTTTACTCTGTATCTAACCCGTGCTGTACCTGCCCTGGGAGTGTTTGATGGGACAATGTAGAGGGAACTTTACTCTGGATCCAACCCGTGCTGTACCTGCCCTTGGAGAGTTTAACGTTGACACTGGGTGCCTACAATGAAATGTAAACCATCCTCCACCATCTCATCAATCAAAAATGAACAAAAGGGACTGCTCACGGATCATGTTGTGGCACTCTCTTCCACCCATGTGCTGATGTGTTAAACCGACGAACATCATTTCACAGCTGTTGAACAGTCTGTTGAACTGCACACGGTGTCTTGCTGTTTATTGGAATTGCCACCAGAGAGCAGCACAGTACGCGTGCCAAAGCTCAGGAGAATCACTGGACACATCAGCTCAATGGGAATCTTTCTCGTGCTGACTAATCCTGCTGTCGGAGAGTTATCGAAAGTGGCCAGACCAGCTATCCCAGGGGGTCAGAGGGTCAGAGGTCAAATCTTCACCTTTGAGGCCAGGAAGGTACCAGATTTAGAATCATAGAATCGTACAGCAATAGAAGGGGCCCATCGAGTCTGCGCCGGATCTGTCGAAGAGTAAATCCAGTCAGTCCCACTCCCCCGCTCTTTCCCCATATCCCTGCAATTTTTTTTCCCCTTCAAGTATTTATCCAATTCCCTTTTGAAGGTTACTATTGAATCTGTATCCACCACCCTATCAGGCAACGCATTCCAAATCCTAAACACTCGCTGTGTAAAAAAGTTTTCCCTCACATCGCCTCTGGTTCTTTTGCCAATCACCTTAAATCTGTGTCCTCTGGTTATCGACCCTTCAGCCATTGGGAACAGTTTCTCTTTATTTACTCTGTCTAAACCCTTCATGATTTTGAACACCTCCATCAAATCTCCTCTTAGCCTTTCTCTGCTCTAATGAGAACAACCCCAGCTTCTTCAGTTTCTCCACAGAACTGAAGTGCCTCATCCCTGGAACCACTCTAGTAAATCTCTTCTGCACCCTCTCCAAAGCCTGCATGTCCTTTCTAAAGTGCGGTGCCCAGAATGGGACACAATAGTCCAGCTGAAGACGAACTCGTGTTTTATAGAGTTTCAGCATAACCTCCTGGCTCTTGACCCCCAGTCTCTGCGGAGTTAGCTGACGGCAGCAGGTGCAGCAGTGGGCTGGGGGGGAAGGGCAGGGTCCTTGCTTGCTTCCAGGCCCCTGGGCTGGAAATGAGAAAATCAGCCAGGGTTCCTGCTCCTGATTATTGTCCAGCCACCCTGATGGAACCGTGTGTCTTGTGTATGGTTTTATTTAATTCATTCTCGGAATGTGGGAAACACCGGCATTTATTGCCCATCCCCTGGTTTTGATACGACTGAGTGGCCACTTCAAGGGGCAGTTAAGAGTCAACAACGTTGGTGTGGGACTGGAGTCACCTATAGGCCCAGACCGGGAGAGGACGGCAGGTTTCCTTCACTAAAGGGACATCAGTGAACCCGTTGGTCAGTTTTACTGAGACCAGCTTTTTATTTCCAGATTTTTTAAACTGAATTCAAATTCTCAAACAGCCACAGTGGGATTTGAACTCACGTCCTCGGGATTATTAGTCCAGTAACATAAACACTGCACTACCGTACCCTTCTATGCGTGGGTGTGTGCCTGTGTGTGGGTATGTGTGTCAGTATGTGCGTGGGTATGTAGGTATGTGTGTGTGTGTCTGCATGTGTGTGTCTGTGGATTGGTGTGTGTGTCTGTGGATTGGTGTGTGTGTCTGTGGATTGGTGTGTGTGTCTGTGTGGGTGTGTGTGTGTGTGTTTGCCTGTGTGTGGGTATGTGGTTGGGTGTGTGTGGGTATGTATGCCAGTATGTGTCTGCGTGTGTATGTAGGTATGTGTGTGTGTGTCTGCGTGTGTGTCTGTGGATGGGTGTGTGTGTGTGTGTGTGTTTGCCTGTGTGTGTGGGTATGTGGTTGGGTGTGTGTTGGGTATCCAATAACCCCTGGAACAGGAGTGGGAAACTCTGCCTCTGGGTGAGGGCGGGATCAGCATCGACTGTGATGCCATCCACAGTTCAATAGCCTTCTGACACTCACTCACCTGGGCTCACACCTGATCAATGGCCCCTTAGGTGAGATACCTGGGAACAATCTAAATACTGGGCCTCAGCGAGTAGACAACAGCTTCAGGAGGGCAGGTGAAATCTGGAAGCACTTTTACACACAAAGGGTAGAGGAAATCATAACTCTCTCCCCTAAAAGCTATTGAGGCTGGGGGTCAATTGGAAACTTTAAGACTGAGATACATCGATTTTTGTTGGGTAAGGGTATCAAGGGATATGGAGCAAAGGCTTTGAGATACAGATCAGCCGTGATCTAATTGAATCGCCTCCTCCTGGTCCCATGTTCCTGCTCCTGTTCATTATCAAGTGACCTTTGCGAAAATGCGTGTGTATGAACATCAGTAAGGACAAGATTGGGCTCGGCGGTGATGCCCGCAGTTGTCAAATAGTCTTCTGACAACCACTGTTTAGAATAATTGCCAATTGGGCATGGGTGGCCATCGGCAATGGAATCGTAGCCCAGTGAGGACTCAATGGGGTAGAGGTTCAGCTTGGGCGGAATCGCATCGAATGCCTGTTATACCCGCGCCCGAAATTCAGTTCCATTGTGGAATATCGGGGCGGGGGTGGGGGCGGGGGGCGGACGGTGGCTGATGCGATTCTGACAAGACAAATTTCTAACGTAAGATAATATTATTCTCCGTGAAGAGTTATTTGACCATGGGAGCCACCTTCCTGTCCTCATTCAATAACTGCACACGTTGGTGCAGGTACCAGCAGGGGTCGCTGGTGAGTGATCTGGCTAATGTTTCGACCCCCGACCCCTGCCGCCTGCAGCCCACGCCCAAGTCCTGGGGCGCTGCAACCACTTGTAGCTCCTGTACTGCTGCCAGGACCTCGATCAGCTCTCTTAATCCTTTTGCTCAGTTGTAGCCATTCCCGCCTTTGAGTCAGAAGGTCCCAGGTTCAAACCCCACTCCAGACAGTCCCGCTGAGTGCAGACCGGACCGCTGGCTCGGAATTCCTGGTTGACACCCAGCGGGATACTCGTGTCTGGTGGGTGTGGGTGACCCCCGCCCCCACCCCCCTCATCGTGTGGTCTGGGGCTGTCCATAAAACCCTCCCGCCGTATAGGACTGACTCCCCACTATCGGCTGGGAGCAAGATGGTCACGGCCATGGAAGGAGTGTTGACGTTGCGGCCCGTCAAGCTGTTAATCAGCCCGCGAACCCCTCCACTGTTTCACACTGTTCGCCAAGGGCATCAGAGAGCACAGAAGGAGGCCATTCGGCCCATCCTGCCCGTGCCGGCTCTTTGAAAGTGTCCCGCTCCCCCCTGCTCTTTCCCCACAGCCCTGCAAACTTTGCCTTTTCAAGTATTTATCCAATTCCCTTTTGAAAGTTACTATTGAATCATCTTCCCCCTCCACCACCCTTTCAGGCAGTGCATTCCAGATCACAACAACTCGCTGCATCAAATAAATCCTCCTCATCTGCTTCCTGGATCTTTTGCCGATTATTTTGCCACGCTGTGTTCCCTGGTTACCGACCCTCCTGTCAGCGGAAAGCGCGAAGATGCAGAGCGCAGCAACCTCAGCACAGAACGGGGGTGGGGGGGGGAGAGTGGCTGCAGGGCTCCTTTAAGAAGCTGCCTCTGCTGCTGCCAGGCCCCGCTTCTGCCGATTCTAAAATAGTCTGCTGATGTGGTGAAGAGACTGCATCCTGTGCTTGTATTCCTGGTCAAGGATACGGCAGTAAGTAATGAACCTAGCTTTGTTCTGTAATATGAAAATAGTCAGATATGTTTACAGTAGGATTCAAGGCAGGCACGATAAAATATTTTCCTGCAAGGCCATCAAACGTGGGTGGAACAATCTCCCTTTGAAAATCAAACACACAAATCATTAGAAGCAGCAACACAGCTTATTAAAGCCATAATAAATGCGAACACAGCACTGGGGTTCATTTCTAGAGGAATAGAATTAAAAAGCAGGGAAGTTATGTTAAACTTGTATAGAACCTCGGTTGGACCACACCTGGAGTGCTGTGTACAGTTATGGACCCCATATTATAAAAAGGATATCAAGGCACTGGAGAAGGTGCAAAAAAGATTTACAAGGATGATACCAGAACTGAGAGGTTATAACGAGCAGGAAAGATTGAACAGGCTGGGGCTGTTTTCTCTAGAGGTCTTTAAGATTGTGAAAGAGGTTCGATAGGGTAGGTATAGGGAAAATGTTTCCATTTGTGGTGGAGACCAAAACTCGAGGCCGTCAATATAAGATAGTCACTAATAAATCCAATAGGGAATTCAGGAGAAACTTCTTTACCCAGAGAGTGGTGAGAATGTGGAACTCGCTATCACAGGGAGTGGTTGAGGCGAAGAGCAGAGATACATTTACGGGGAAGCTGGATAAACACATGAGGGAGAAAGGGAAAATAAAAGGAAGACCTGCATTTCTATAGCGCCTTTCACAACCTCAGGACATCCCAAAGCGCTTTACTGCCAATTAAGCACTTTTTGCAGTGTAGTCACTGTTGTAATGTAGAAAACGCGGGAGTAATGTAGAAACGCAATTTGTGCACAGCAAGATTCCACAAAGAGCAATGAGATAAATGAGCAGATAATCTTTTTTTGGGGGGCTGGACAAGGCATAGAAGGTTATGTTGATGAGGTTAGATGGAGTAGGGTGGGAGGAGGCTCCTGAGGAGCAGAAACACCGGCACGGACCAGTTGGGCCGAATGGCCTGTTTCTGTGCTGTACATTCTATGGCACTGAGCAGGCAGTAAATGATAAATAAATAACCTTTGAAAAGCAGAGCTCAGTGGGCCCCGCTCACAGTGAGCAGCTGGGCAACACGGCCCGAGGGTCCCCAGGCTCCAGCTCTGGTCGATGCCGGTTTGCTGATCTCACCGAGCCCGACAATAAGGGGAGCTCAATCGACCCTCCTCTCCCTCCCACCCCTCAAAAACCTGAGTTAGCGAGAGGGGGTGGGGTATTGTGGGGGAGGGAATGAGCCAGAGTTCCTGCTCCTGTTGTCTATCCAGGGACCCCCCCCCCCGCCCCTTTGCTGGACGTCAGGATCGGGCTTGGCCACGATGCACCCCGTGGTCGGATAGCCCTCTCATGCTTTCATCAGCAATCAGCACAAAAAAAAACTGGAGCTCCTGCACACCGAGCCTCAGAGGGGTAGAAGCCCGTCGTCCTTCACCCCATGAGTGCTTTATCACTACTGCTATTCGGCTATGGAGGGAAGCAGGCGTAAATCCAGCCAAGCTCGATTCCTGTACTTGGATCATTGTCCACACCTATCCACTGGTCAGTGATCAGGAGCAGATTCCCTGGCCGATTTACCCACTCCCCAAGGGTCCCCCTCCTGAGTGAGATCAACTAGCTGAGGCCTGGGATCGATCCGGAAGCTACCAGGCCTGTATGGCTCAGTACCTCACCGAGCATTGCAATTTCTTTATTGATCTGTCAGGGTGCTGAGGCAACAGTTTGAGTCACAGGAGGTGCTGTCTGTAGAAGTCTGATTTACAAATCTCTCTTGACAAAGATAAGACCCACCACAGGCCCTGGTATTTCAACATCAGCAAACCAGCTGCATTATCCGCACGCTGTGCCTCCTCAGAACATTCCTCAGCAGCCTCGTAACTCGCAAACCAGAGCAACAGCATCAAGCTCAGAAGGGCACCGCCCTGAGTCTCCATCACATGGCACCCTCACCCGATCCAGAGGTGGATGATGTCAGCCGTGGCTCAGTGGGTCAGGGGTTCACGCTCCACTCCAGAGACTTGAGCACAAAATCCAGGCTGACTCTTCAGTGCAGTGCTGAGGGAGCGCTGCAGTGTCAGAGGGGCAGTACCGAGGGAGTGCTGCACTGTCGTAGGGGCAGTACCGAGGGAGCGCCACACTGTCGTAGGGGCAGTACTGAGGGAGCGCCGCACTGTCGGAGGGGCAGTACCGAGGGAGCGCCGCACTGTCAGAGGGGCAGTACCGAGGGAGCGCCGCACTGTCGTAGGGGCAGTACTGAGGGAGCACCGCACTGTCGGAGGGGCAGTACTGAGGGAGCGCCGCACTGTCAGAGGGGCAGTACTGAGGGAGCGGCGCACTGTCGGAGGGGCAGTACTGAGGGAGCGCCGCACTGTCGGAGGGGCAGCACTGAGGGAGTGCTGCACTGTCGTAGGGGCAGTACTGAGGGAGCACCGCACTGTCGTAGGGGCAGTTCTGAGGGAGTGCTGCACTGTCAGAGGGGCAGTACTGAGGGAATGCTGCACTGTCATAGGGGCAGTACTGAGGGAGTGCTGCACTGTTGGAGGGGCAGTACTGAGAGAGCGCCGCACTGTCGGAGGGGCAGTACTGAGGGAGCACTGCACTGCCGAAGAGTCAGTACTGAGGGAGTGCTGCACTGTCGGAGGGGCAGTACTGAGGGAGCACTGCACTGCCGGAGAGTCAGTACTGAGGGAGTGCTGCACTGTCGGAGGGGCAGTACTGAGGGAGCACTGCACTGTTGGAGGGGCAGTACTGAGGGAGCGCCGCACTGTCAGACAGCAGTACTGAGGGAGCACCGCACTGTCGGAGGGGCAGTACTGAGGGAGCGCCGCACTGTCGGACAGCAGTACTGAGGGAGAACTGCACTGTTGGAGGGGCAGTACTGAGGGAGCGCCGCACTGTCGGAGGGGCAGTACCGAGGGAGCGCCGCACTGTCAGAGGGGCAGTACCGAGGGAGCGCCGCACTGTCGTAGGGGCAGTACTGAGGGAGCGCCGCACTGTCGGAGGGGCAGTACTGAGGGAGCGCCGCACTGTCAGAGGGGCAGTACTGAGGGAGTGGCGCACTGTCGTAGGGGCAGTACTGAGGGAGCGCCGCACTGTCGTAGGGGCAGTTCTGAGGGAGTGCTGCACTGTCAGAGGGGCAGTACTGAGGGAATGCTGCATTGTCATAGGGGCAGTACTGAGGGAGTGCTGCACTGTTGGAGGGGCAGTACTGAGAGAGCGCCGCACTGTCGGAGGGGCAGTACTGAGGGAGCACTGCACTGCCGAAGAGTCAGTACTGAGGGAGTGCTGCACTGTCGGAGGGGCAGTACTGAGGGAGCACTGCACTGCCGGAGAGTCAGTACTGAGGGAGTGCTGCACTGTCGGAGGGGCAGTACTGAGGGAGCACTGCACTGCCGGAGAGTCAGTACTGAGGGAGTGCTGCACTGTCGGAGGGGCAGTACTGAGGGAGCACTGCACTGCCGGAGAGTCAGTACTGAGGGAGTGCTGCACTGTCGGAGGGGCAGTACTGAGGGAGCGCCGCACTGTCAGAGAGGCAGTACTGAGGGAGCACTGCACTGCCGGAGGGGCAGTACTGAGGGAGCGCTGCACTGTTGGAGGGGCAGTACTGAGGGAGCGCCGCACTGTCAGACAGCAGTACTGAGGGAGCACCGCACTATCGGAGGGGCAGTACTGAGGGAGCGCCACACTGTCGGACAGCAGTACTGAGGGAGAACTGCACTGTTGGAGGGGCAGTACTGAGGGAGCGCTGCACTGTCGGACGGCAGTACTGAGGGGGTGCTGCATTGTCGGAGGGGCAGTACTGAGGGAGGGGCGGACTGTCGGATGGCAGCACTGAGGGAGCGCTGCACTGCCGGAGGTGCCGTCTTTTGGATGGCGCTTTAAACCGAGGCCAAGGCTGTTCTTGAAAGTGGATCCCATAGCACTATTTTGAAGAAGAGCAGGGGAGTTCTTCCTCCACAATATTTATCCCTTAACCTACATCACTAAACCAAATTATCTGGTCATTATTACATTGCTGTTTGTGGGACCTTGCTGTGCGCAAATTGGCTGCTGCATTTCCTACATTACAACAGAGGCTGTAAAACGCTTTGGGACGTCCTGAAAGGTGCTGTATAAATGCAAGTCCTTTCTTTCTCTCTACCTTATTTCTTTCCTCGCCAGCGACGCCCACAACCCGAGAATGTATGTGAAAAAAAAAGCAAAGTTAGGTTTGCCTGCACCTTTAATAAAGTCGTGCTCCTCTAACTTACAATATTTTCTCAGCAAGGGCGCTTTATATTTAGAAGCCCCATTAATCAGTGCAGAAGATGGGCGTGCCAAAAATTAAATATTTTCACTCAGCAATAATACAATCGTGATTTTTCTCAGTAGATGTGCACTGTTCATACTTTAATGGCACAGTTTCCTCTCGGTCCAGCCTGCTGTCAACGTTGAATTTAATAGCACCAGGAACGGCAGGACGTCCGGCCAGGATTCGGTGTAATTCACAGAATAAATACAGTGCATCCTGAACCCTGCACAGCTGCAGGCACGGATTGGAGGGGCTGCCCTCTGAGGCAGGACTGATTAGAAGCTTTCTGTCATCTATTGCAACCAGGAACCCTTCTGAATCCCAGACACCGGCCCAGTTATAACCAGCTGACTTCATCGCTTTGCTCGCCCCTCCCCCCCGCAGATTATCAGAACAGGAAAGTGTGGGAACAAGCAGGAATTGTTTGGAATAAAACAGGGAAGTGAAGCTGCCTCCACTCCAGTGTGTGCATTGTTCTGACATATCTGCTTCCTCGCAGCACGCCTCAGGAGCACCACGTCACACAGTGAGGGATAAGCAAGCGACCAGCCTCAAAGTTTGCCAACCAGCACCTGTGAAGCGAACAGCCTGGGGTAATGATCACAGTTTTCACCCAAACCTCTTGCTGTCCCATATCCGAACTCACACCAAGTCCCGTTCACCCATCACCCCTGCGCTCACTGACCTACATTGGCTCCCGATCTGGCAACGCCTCGATTATAAAATCCTCATCCTTGTTTTCAAATCCCTCCATGGCCTCGCCCCTCCCTATCCCTGTAACCTCCTCCAGCCCTACAACCCCCCACGAGCTCTGCGCTCCTCCAATTCTGGCCCCTTGTGCATCCCCCGATTTTTATCACTCCACCATTGGCGGCCATGCCTTCAGCTGCCTGGGCCCCAAGCCCTGGAATTCCCTCCCTAAACCTCTCCGCCTCTCTACCTCTCTCTCCTCAGAGAGAGGAGGGCAATTCCAGAGCTCGGGGCCCAGGCAGCTGAAGGCACGGCCGCCAATGGTGGAGCGATTAAAATTGGGGATGCTCAAGAGGCCTGAATTGGAGGAACGCAGAGATCTCGGTGGGGTGTGGGCTGCGTTCCCTCTAATTTTATTTTGTGCGCGGTCCCTTTAAATTTGCTGCGCGGTATGTCTTCCAGCGGCAGCAGCTGGTGAGCGTTCTGCGCGGGACCTCGCGATCAATGCGTGGCGGCGCGCCTTAGGGGGAATATTGGTTGTAGGGTCGGAGGAGATTACAGAGATAAGGAGGGGGCGAGGCCGTGGAGGGATTTGAAAACCAGGATGATAATTTTAAAATCGCGCCGTTGCCGGGCCGGGAGCCAGTGTAGGTCAGTGAGCACAGGCGGTGATGGGTGAACGGGACTCGGTGCGAGTTCGGACACGGGGGCAGCAGAGTTTTGGATGAGCTGAAGTTTGCGGAGGGTGGCAGGTGGGAGGCTGGCCAGGAGTGCGTTGGAATAGTCGAGTCTCGAGTTAACAAAAGCACAGATGTCAACAGGAGGTGTTTGAGGCAGAAGTGAGGGGACTGTTTAGTCAGTGAACAGCATTAGTAACATCAGGATGGGCGGAGGGCAGGAGAAGGGAGAGTTGGGGTGTGGAGAACGAATTGGCGAGGGAGCTCAGGCACAGTTTAATTTCAAAGGGTCGAAGGGTAAGGGTCGTGGGGCTGGAGGTACCCAGGGAGACAGTGGCTGATGGGAGAGAAGGAAGTGGTCAGAGATGGCGGCTGAGGGATGGTCATGGGTATGGGTGGGGCGAGCTGAGGTGAAGGGTGTGATTAAGGGAAGATAGGAGAGGAGAAGAGTGGGAGGAAAGTGACTTAAAGGTGGGCAGGTGGAAGTTGCCAATGTGTAATCGTCCTGTGCACAGTGTGAGGGCGTTATGGGGTACGGTAGCATAGTGGTTATGTTACTGGACTAGTAATCCTAGAAGCCTGGACTAATGATCTGGAGACTTAAGTTCAAATCCCACCACGGCAGCTGGGGAATTTAAATTCAGTTAATTAAATAAATCTGGAATTTAATCCTGATTAGTATCAGTAATGGTGACCATGAAACTACTGGATTGTCGTAAAAACCCATCTGGTTCACTAATGTCCTTTAGGGAAGGAAATCTACCGCCCTTACCCGGTCTGGCCTATCTGTGACTTCAGACCCACAGCAATATGCTTGACTCTTAACTGCCCTCTGAAATGGTGGCTCACCGCCACCTTCTCAAGGGCAATTAGGGATGGGCAATAAATGCTGGCCTTGCCAGCGACGCCCACATCCCATGAATAAAAAAAATGTTACGCAGCGAGTTGTTATGACCTGGTACACAATGCCTGAAAGGGCGGTGGGAGCAGATTCAATCGTAACATTCAAAAGGGAATTGGAGGGGGGAAAATCTGTACGGCTGTGGGGAAGGAGCGGGGTGGGGGGAGCGGGGCTAATTGGAGCGCTCTTTCAAAGAGCCGGCACAGGCACGATGGGCCAAATGGTCTCCTTCTGCGCTGTATCATTCTAACCATACCCAGCGTGAGTCGGCCCCTCCAGGACGTGTGTTGTAACATTTTCCCATTTCCTCCTGTAATCTCCTCGTGGTGATGCCATACAGATGTGCGTGCTAGTTGCGGAGTGCGGCTGTGGCGATCTTTTACCGCCCTGCTCATCAGCGCTGGTACATTTGAAGCAAAGAGTGACGCACGGTGACATTTTCTCCTGACACAAACACCAGCTTCCTGACAGAGCCCAGGCGGGAAGTGACTGTGTGCAAACAAGACCTGTCTGATTGAAAGGCTTTTCCTGCCCTCCCGTCAAAGGTGACTCATTTCCCAGCTGCAGGTTAGAGCAGCACAGGCCATTTCCTCCACAGCTGCTCGATATGTAATCATCGCTTCTCGTACAGTTTCTCTCAATTCATCATTAAGCTTACAACATCAACAATTCGCACTTGCATTAAAAAAAAGATATTTATACAGCGCCTTTCATGACCTCAGGACGTATCAAAGCGTTTTACAGCCAATTTTTGTACTTTTTGAAGTGTGGTTTCTGTTGTAAATGTCAGAAACGTGCACAGCAAGCTCCCACAAATGGCAATGCGATAATGAGCAGATCTTGTTTTATTTTTAGTGATATTGGTTTAAGGATAAATATTGGCCCAGGAGAACTCCCCTGGTCTTCTTCAAATGGGATCTTTTATGTCCACCTGAGAGAGCAGACGGGGCCTCGGTTTAAAGTCTCATCTGAGAGATGGCACCTCTGACAGTGCAGCACTCCCTCAGCACTGCACTGGGGGTGTCAGCCTGGATTATGTGCTTGAGTCTCTGGAGTGGGACTTGAACCCACGACCTTCTGATTCAGAGGCGAGAGTGCTGCCCACTGAGCCACGGCCGACCACTTGTGCTGCCGGCCGGACCGAGGTCAGTTGCCCCAACCCAAAGAAACCAGCCTTTAGCCCAGTTCTATTCCCATCTCTGAGTCAGAAGGTCTGAGGTTCGAGCACCCACTGCAGACAGTCCTGGCGAGTGGAGACTGGAACTCCAGTTTGGAATTCCCGGTTTATGGGATGTGGGCGTCGCTGGCAAGGCTGGCATTTATTGCCCATTCCTAATTGCCCTTGAGAAGGTGGTGGTGAGCCGCCTTCTTGAACCGCTGCAGTCCGTGTGGTGAAGGTGCTCCCACAATGCTGTTAGGGAGGGAGTTCCAGGATTTTGACCCAGCGACGATGAAGGATCGGCGATTATATTTCCAAGTCAGGATGGTGTGTGACTTGGAGGGGAACTTGGCGGTGGTGGTGTTCCCATGCGCCTGCTGCCCTTGTCCTTCTGGTAGAGGTCGCGGGTTTGGGAGGTGCTGCCGAAGAAGCCTTGGCGAGTTGCTGCAGTGCATCTTGTAGATGGTACATACTGCAGTCACGGTGCACCGCTGGTGGAGCGAGTGAATGTTTAAGGTGGTGGATGGGGTGCCAATCAAACAGGCTGCTTTGTCCTGGATGGTGTCGAGCTTCTTGAGTGTTATTGGAGCTGCACTCATCCAGGCAAGTGGAGAGTATTCCATCACACTCCTGACTTGTGTCTTATAAATGGTGGAAAGGCTTTGGGGAGTCAGGAGGTGAGACACTCGCTGCAGCCTCTGACCTGCTCTTGTAGCCACTGTATTTATGTGGCTGGTCCAGTTACGTTTCTGGTCAATGGATGTTGATAGTGGGGGATTCGGCGATGGTAATGCCATTGAATGTCAAGGGGTGGTGGTTAGACTCTCGCTTGTTGGAGATAGGCATTGCTTGGCACTTGTGTGGAGAGAATGTTACCTCCATCCAGTGAGATAATTGTGTCTGGTGGGTGTGGGAGACCCCCCTCCACCACCCCATCGTATGGGTTGTGGGTGCCCATAAAACCCATCCTGCCATATAGAACTAACAGCTGGGAGAAAGGTGGCCACGGCCCTGGAAGGAGTGCTCACGTCACGGCCCGTCAGACTGTTAAACAGCCCGCGAACCTTCGCACTGTTCTCCAAGGGAACAGCGCAAAGAATCAAAAACAGCAGAGGTGGAGAGGGGGAAGCGGAGGAGAACATTGCTGAGCTAAGCCCCTGGTGATAGTGGCACTGAAAGGGTTAAATATGCTGCACACAAATGATTAGTTAAATGAGTCCCGAATTAGTTCAGCTTGTTACCAGCTCAATATTTTCGATCATTTCCAATCCTATCATTTATGATTTCCTTGAAATTAACTTCAGGCTGACTGAGAGATGTGGTTGCAGTGCCCTGTAATTATTTAAAACAGCGTTCGCTGAGATTGTGAATTCAAAACAACGGTTTGCTGCAGGAATGATTCATCCCTCAATTGGAATCAGATCAGATTCTCACATCACACTTCAGAAGAAAGATCTTTTCGGTGTTTTCACTCATTGAGTGTGGGAACTGACCAGAAAGGACTGAGGTCCAATCTCTGGTCTGTGCGGAGTGAGCTGACCAGGGCTGCGCCAGAGAGGTGGCTACAGTTGACCTCAGTGTTTCGTTTTGAGGGAAGGGTGAGGGGAAATGGGTCAGCATTCTTGCCCCTCATCAACAACAACAGCTTGTATTTATATAGCGCCTTTAACATAGTAAAACGTCCCAAGGCGCTTCACAGGAGCAATTATCAGACAAAATTTGACATCAAGCCACATAAGGAGACATTAGGACAGGGGACCAAAGGGGAAGGTTTTATGGAGAGTCTTAAAGAAAAGAAAGAAAGACTTGCATTTCTATAGCACCTTTCACGACCTCAGGACTTCCCAAAGTGCTTTATAGTCAATGAAGTACTTTTTTTGAAGTGTAGTCACGGTTGTAATGTAGGAAACGCAGCGGCCAATTTGCGCACAGCAAAGGAGGAGGAGAGAGAAGCAGAGAGGCGGAGAGGTTTAGGGAGTGAATTCTGGAGCTTGGGGCCCCGGCAGCTGAAGGCACGGCCGCCAATGGTGGAGTGATTAAAGTCGGAGGATGAGCAAGGGGCCAGAATTGGAGGAGCGCAGAGATCTCGGACTGTTATTGGGCTGGGGGAGGTTACAGAGTTAGGGAGGGGCGAAGTCAT
The DNA here is from genome assembly GCF_052327205.1 of Somniosus microcephalus. Classification (NCBI taxonomy): domain Eukaryota; kingdom Metazoa; phylum Chordata; class Chondrichthyes; order Squaliformes; family Somniosidae; genus Somniosus; species Somniosus microcephalus. The sequence goes on from NC_140992.1 coordinate 12,176,124, forward strand.
GGAAGAATTTGAAAATAAGGCTGAGAACTTTAAATTGGAGACGTCAGTGGACCAGGAGCCAATGTAGGTCAGTATCCGACGTCACGTACTGGAGCCTGGATCCTGTCTGCCATTGCCCTTCAGTGCAGACACCCCTGGATTTAGCGGGGTCATCGTGGGGGATGGTGGGGGCACCTCATTGCCTGGAGACGGTGTTGCTCCCGGCCCATCTCTGCCGCCCACCTGCCACGTGGCTCTGGGACATCCAGTGAATTCCGTCCGCCCTCTCAGGTGAACGTAAAAGATCCCACGGCACTATCTCGAAGAAGAGCAGGGGGAGTTCTCCCCGGTGTCCCAGGGCCAATATTTATCTCTCAATCAACATCACTAACAAAAAATTATCTGGTCATTTATCACATTACTGTTTGTGGGAGCTTGCTGTGTGCAGATTGAGTGTTATGTTTCATACATTACAACAGTGACTAGACTTCATTGGCTGTAAAGCGCTTTGGGACGTCCTGAGGTGGTGAAAGGCACTATATAAATGCAAGTCTTTCTTTTTTCCCACCATTGTGGGGTGAGGCGGAGACGCCGTGGCCTGGACTCTTCACCCGGGATGTTATCCAGCTCTCCTGAGGCTCCCTGATCCAAATTACAAGCCTTTCTGGGAGGGTGCAGGTGATGTCCTGGCATGGACCCTTGGCCCATCCCAACCCCCCCCCCCCCGAGG